>NC_071115.1:14956250-15261041 GCF_024256425.1 Clarias gariepinus
TATTTTATCAATTACCAAAATTGAAAGTAAATGAACAGAACAGAAATCACTTATTATATCAAATATCTTTTTATTCCATCCACCAGCATTAATTCTTCCTGGTAAACTTGCACACAGTTTTTGAAGGCACTCCACAGGGAAGTTGTTTCAAAAATCCTGGTGAACAAACCACAGAGCTTCAGTAGGGTGCCTCAAACTCTTCTGTCTCTTCATTTAATCCCATTGGCTGCATGTTTGGGGTCATTGTCCTGCTCCAGAACAAATTTGTGACCAGTCAGACACCTCCCTGTTGGTACTGCATGATGGACGAATATCTGCCAGTATTTCTAAGCAGTGGGGACACCATTAAACCTGACCAAATCTCGAACTCCAGTTACGAAAATGCAGCCTCAAACTTACAACCTCCACCATGCTTCAACTGTTGCCTGCAGAGACTTATTATTAAACTGCACTCCAGCCCTTCCGGAAACAACTTGCCCCCTGTTACAGCCAAACATTTCAAATTTTGACTCATCAGTCAAGCACTTGCTGCTATTTTTCTGCACCCCACTTCCTATGCTTGTCCTTGGTTCCACATCGAAGGGATGGCTTTTTGGACACAAATCTTCCACAAAGACCCCTTGTGGCCAGACTTTTCCCTAACAGTAGATGGAAGTACAACTGAGAGTCTCAGTGTTTTACACCAGTCCCTTGCTGATGGCACTACTGGACATCTTCCAACATCGAAGGAAAGTAAGCATGATGTCTCTTTCATCTGCCGCATAGTTTCTTTGGCCGTCCACTGGGTCTACGATTCTCAACATTGGCCATTTCTTTGTGCTTCTGTAAAACAGCTTGAACCCCAGTCTGCTTTGAAATCGTTGCCAGGGTGAGACCTTGCTCATACCGTATAATTACAATGTATCTTGTTGCTGTGCTCAGTCTTGCCATGATGTATGACCTATGACATGAAACCATCTTCCACAATTTATATTTATAGCAAAGTTTGGCTGTTCCTCACCCAGGTTTAAGCCCCATACATAGCTCATACAATACATACACAGCAGTTTCTGTTTCTGCTAATGAGTGTGTTTCAACCAGCATATGAAATTGGCGATCATTAGCACCTGCTTGGTATAACTGGGTAATCATGATCCTACAATACAAGCAGTCACACCAATTGATTGTGTTAAGATTTTTTTTTTTTGTTCGCTTACATTAAATATATATTATTATACATCAAGATCATAAAAAAGGTTCACTTGCTGTCTAACATATCCCACCCACTTCCAGCCATCAATGTAACGAGATACAGTACTACTGTAAATGTACCTACTGTGAGCAGGGCCAAAATATAATGGCTAGACAACTGCGTCAAAGCAACTTTATAACCGCAGCTCTAGTGGGATATTTAAAGGCTGCAGTGGTCAGGACCTACCAAAAGTGATCCGACTGGGTCATGGGTGGCCAAGACTCACCGATGCACATAGGGAGTGAAGACTGGCCCGTGACTCCTGTAGCTTAAATTGAGGAAAAGGTTAATGCTGGTTCTGGTAGAAAACTGTCAGAACACACTGGTCATTACTGTTTTTTTGTTAAAGGTGGAATCGACTCAATATTATGTTTGGGGTCATAATGTTACTCACACACACACACAAATAATGAAAGAGGGAGCCATAAGAAAATATGGAGCTCCTGACCATCTTAGCAACGTGTGCTTATTGAACATCTTATTCCAGATAAGTTTTCCCATTTTTGCTGGATTTTTTGTGAGGATTTGTGTTCATTCAGCCAGAACAGCATTAGAGAAGTAGGTGTAAAGGTCTGGTCTTCCAGTTTATTCCAAACACGTACAGTGAGTTCTTCCATTCTCACCTTAGCAAACTGTTGTTGAGCGCATCATGGACCTGACTTTGTGCGTAGGAGCGTTGTCATTCTGGAACAGGTTTCAGTGAACAGAAAGTATTAACCTACAAATTACAACGACCTTAAATTTCATTTACTTTTTTTATTCTCTGCTACCATTGTGAATTGCTTAAATATGAACAAATTAATTTAATGTCTTCACTGAAATACGAGGAAGCAAGATCTAACTCTAAAATCCATTTCTAGGTGCTTTTGTTTTGTTCTTTGCAAAAATTCTCTTCCATTCACTCACATAATTACAAGCATGCTTAGATATTAGTGCTGTGAAACTGTGTTTAAGTTAATAAATAAAAATTAGATCTATTAAGAGTGCAAACCCATTTTAATGCTGATTGAGTATCATTCCAGCAAGTTGTGACAAATCTGGTGCTGTTTTCAAATGTGGATCTTTGTGGATCAAATGTGGAAGACATTTCAGCCAGTGAGGGACTAGCACTGGGACCGGCCATGGGCACAGCAGGGCAACATTTGTATAGCAGCTGTGTGTTTGTATTGAGCATGTGAACACCGAGGGGGAGATGAATGAGTGTGAGCCAAGGAGTTGGTTTTCACCTTGAATGTGACATCACTCTTCCTGACTAATCCTCCTCACAGTCGCTGTGCTGAGCTCGAGTCAGGTGGCCGTTAGTCAATGACACGAGAAGACAAAGGCTGCATCCGGAGTCTTCTGCATCCATATATCAACATTCAAATGGCTTAACAGGGCTTAAGTGCTCTCTTGTGACCCATAAAATCCTTCATGGGTTCTGCTGCGGTATCTCGATTATCTTTTGTTCTTATTTGGATATGGCCGGTGGAAGGTTCTGCAGATTGTTACCATATGTGTGTGTGTGTCTTCTTACAATATGATTAACTTTCTGTTCAAATAATGATGTTTTTTTTTTTTTCTTTGCTCTGGGTGCTGTGACAGCGGCCTGATAAAGGTAGGCTGTGAATGCAAATAGCACGGAGAGAATTGGCCGCAACCACTATTGTGATTCCAAAGGGAGAATAAAAAATCGTTTTCTGCTCTCCCTCTCAGCGGGCTTCTTTATCTGTTTGCCTACTGTTTTATTCTGTTTTCTGGTTATGTCAGGTAGAGGGCAGAGGAGGATTGGAGAAAATGCACTCCAAAGGAAATGTGTGCTTCCACAGACACTGGCTGGCTTGAGGGAGTGACAGCATGAAGCAAGCATCTGCAGCATGTCCCTCGCCATAGCAATTGCAGGAATGTCATGTTCTCTCTGTGTCATTACCACTGCATGTGCAAGCCACTGTGACAGGGGGGGAGAGATGAATCTGAATTCCCATCTCCTGCCCCTCCCCAATCATCCACCAGCGGATGACATAGCCTCAAAGCACTATAATGCAGAGCTCCGACATCAAGAGATTCAGCGAAACTGCTAAATTTCAGCTCAGGAGAGTATGTGCCTGCAGAACTTGGGGTTTTAAAACGTACTGTTCTAGGTTAGCCTATTTCTGCAGAATAAATCAGTAGGGCCTGTTACCACCACCACCACCACTACCTACCATTACCTACCACCCACCAGCGCCATGCAATAGCTGGCAACCCAGCTGCCACTCCAGCTGCTCTAATGCCTCTTGATCTCTACAAAGGCATGATGAAGGTATGATGACCCCAAACAACAGTTTCAGATGTGCTTTCTGACATGTAAATTCGATAGTTTGAACGTTTCCCAATCTCATTCCAAAATGTAACTCGGACAGGGCACCTTGAGCTCGTCTCGCTGAAAATGCAATGAGAATACAGAAGCTAGAGAAGCAGCTGGCAACTGCAGAGTGAAATATGAAATAAGATCAAAAGAAAAGCTGCAAACCGAGGAGAAGCGGAGTAGATTTAGATTTAGTGGATTTGAAAATGTTAAAGATAATAGATAGCAATCCTTTCATTCTATGGCAATTATGTCTGTTTCATACATCAGGCATACTCACATCACATGAGCGCGTTATAGTTATAATGCGCCTCAATTATTTTTCAAGGTTATGGCACTTTTCCCACTGAACGCTTCAGATAGTGTCTCTATCACATCTGCACTTTTCTTTCCACTGCTTTGCTACATTTTGTTTCTAGAGGTAGGTACATAAGGAACTCGCCCAGGCTGCTGCAGAGTGATCCTTTGGCCTGACAGCCAAATAAAATCAGGCTCTTGCTGACATGAAAGATGAGAGCCTCTATGGGCTGTAGCACATCCAACCTTTAAGGAGGAGAAGAGGCTGGATCTCTGCGGGCATGCAGAAACATATAGAGCAAATGCAAAAGCTGTACTGCTCCTTGGAATGCCTGTGGGGCTGAACGTTGTTGTTTTTTTTTCACCTCAGCTAGAAGGATGGACTTTGCAGAAGAACAGCCTGTCTTTGTGCCCTGCCTCACACCAGACTGGTTACTATGCCAAATAAACTAATGTCTGTTGGCTGTTTTCACTGTGCTGACAGAGCGTGACGGGAAAACGAGACCTTGAATTCTGTCAGCCAAGACGTTGTGTAAGTGGTAGGTTTGACTCCCGGACATACCAGTGAAAGGGAAAACAAACAAGTCAAAAGCTGTGATAGGATCAAATGTGAGTTATGATAGCACTTATCAACAAATGGAAGGTTTTACCATGATCAGTCATGAACTGTTACTCCAGAGACAAATTAACCTCTGTATCACTTATCTTGTTTACAGCAAACTGTAAGACTTTGCCGCCTATTCACAAATGTCAAAATGGTGTTTTTTATATCGATTGATTGGTGCGCGTCGGAGGTCCATTCATTGCTCATCAAACCCACACGAAATCTCTCGCTTTCCCCTTGCAGCTTGCAGAACTCCCGAAAGATTTGTGGTGAAGAAGCTGTTGCAAACTTCACACAAAGCCCTGTGGCAGGAGTGTTGTGTTAATTCACGAGGGCTGATACAACACGAGACTGACAGAAACCATCTCCTGACGTTCCCCAGGCCCCTCGGATTCCTCTGGTCCTGCCTGTGGTTGGTGTGGTGGGTTTGAGCCATGCCATGTCAGGCAGAGGCCCGGAGCAGAGCTTTCATTTTGATTAATGGACCCCTCTCTGCCCCTGAGTGAGCAATTATCAGAGGGTCAACATGCTCGTTCATCACTGCGAGCGGGCAGCTCCGTCTGTGCCACAGAGTGGTGCGTGGCTTGGTGAAGTGGAGAGAAGAGGAGAGTGGAGAAGATTTCCCTAGAGCAACAGTTCAGCTTAATTCTGGATCTGCTTGTCTGGCCATGGCATGAACCCTTCATCAGAACTCCTGATTGCATCTAGACCAGAAAGCACAATTCCTCACACCTTACTCGAGTGGCTTACATTTCCCACCTGTACATGTGGCTCTTTTTTTTTTCTTGTTCTTTTTTTCTTTTCTTCCTGCAACAGTCTAAAGAGATAATGATCCTATCCTTTATATTTATTTCTCCAGGTGCTGGCAATTAATTTTGCATGGGTTGCATTTATTAGCTAAATTGTTCTCTGGATGTCCTCACTCCGTATATTTGTGAGATTCAGAGCAGATCTTAAAAACAGGCAAGGGAAATAGAGATAAATCTAATTATGTAATGTATTTAGGCCTATCACAAAACATCTGACAGATGAAATATATCATGTGCTTTATTCCTTGGCTGATGCTAACATTAAAAGCTGCGTTAGACAGCCTGCCAGTGATCAAAATCCCAGTGATGCATGATCGATATGTAATTTTCAGTAGTATTATTTCTCTTGCCAGGTAACACATTAGACAAGGCTATGTGAGTCTGTGAGAATGGATTTTTGCAGATTGCATTGAATAATCCACTCTGCTTATACTCTCAATCCACGCCGCCTGATAGCCAACAACCTTTTCGGAGCACGATACAATTATTAACAGGAGAAATTTTGTGAACCGAATATTCAGACAGTGCGTTCACTGATGTGACCTTATTAGCGTACATGCTGGGGTCGACTAGCTTCATGCCTGTGCGTGTACGCCTGTTATCACCAGGTAGGCAGGGCTGCTGCTGCAAATAGATCTGCAAATAGATTCTATTATCACCAGAAATGCAGGTTTGCCAAGGTTTTTTTTTTTTTTTTTTTTTTTACTCTCAGGAATGTCATGTCTGTCGCATGGCCTTAATTTCCAGCTTAAGAATAATGATGGGTGTACTGTATTTCATATTAACAGAAATTAATTACAGGCTTATTACTATTTTTTTTTTCAAAAATCAGGCATATTTCTTTTTCTACAGGTACCATCAAGTTCTGATTAGAGCCGTATTTTAACTGCTTTTTAACAGTAAATATTAGTCCATTATCAGAGCAGCTTCAGACAGACCAGATGAGTTAATGGGTCTGGAGCAAGGCCAGGATCTGATTTCTTTTAAACACAGTCTAATGGGATGTCTGCCTATGCATTATTAATGCAGCCCATTGAAAACCAATCACTTCTGCACATTATTAGGGTGTTTTCTTCCTCGCTGATTTTTCTTCTTCATTTTTAGTTGTTAATTTTTTTTTATCTTGATGAAAATAGATGCTGCTGCACTTCCGTACATATTACACGTGTACATATTACCGCCGTCTGTGAAGACGGGAAAACAACAACAATCCATGTTGAGGTAGTACCTAGATTTCATCACAAACATTATAGGAGGCAAATCACCTACGTGTTTGCTTCGGGGTATCACCTTCAAAGGACTTTTATTATAGAAGACAGAAAATGACTTACTGTACATCATGGCTTGAATCACACAAGTTAAACGGAATATTAATAATAGATTAATACATTTGTTATGTTTTCCTAATGGAATGAGTAAAATATTCTAAAGATATTTTTTAAAGACAAATACTTACACTTGTGTGTTAATTATTTATAATAATAAAAAATATTTTTGATTTTTGATCTGTCACGGCTGTGCGTGCAGGTTTACTAAGTTTTATTAAAAACAATATAGCAAATAATACAAACAGGCTTAAATTACACAAGACTTTAAATCAGTTAAGTAAAGTAGACAATTTTTTTATTTCTTGCTAGTTTAAATAACATGCAATACTATGTCCAGCACCTTCTCCGAACTGTCTATGCAAATGTCTATGCATTAGTGTTATGACTTTCCTTCACTGGAACTTTAGGACCTAAGCCAAATGTGGTCCAGCATGACCAGCAATACTCCTGTGCACAAAGCGAGCTCCATAAAGACATTACTTGCTTAGGTTATGTGGAAGATCTCAAGTGGCCTGCACCAAGCCCTGACCTCATTCCCAACAAACACCTTTGCAATGAATTGGTGGACCAAATGCGCTCCAGGGTTTCTCCCCTGACATCAGTGCCTGGCCTAACTAATAGTCCTGTGGCTGAATGAGCACAATTTATTTCTTTAATTTGTTGGAAAGCTATTTCAGAAGAGTGGGAGCTGTTATAGCAGCAAAGGGGGAACCAGGTCTGGAATGGGAGTGTCAGTATGATGGTCTGGTGTCCAATTAATTTCGGCCATAGAGTGTATATGTAAATTAAACATCACTAACACATTCTGTGTATAGGGTCGTGGGGGCCTTGAGTCTATCCCAGGAGACTTATGGCTTATGGCGGGGTACACACTGGATAGGGTGCCAATCTATTGCAGGGTATACACATATACACACACTGACATGATCACTCTCACACTATGTGGCAATTTGGGTCAATTATGTATCAATCAACATAATCTGCATGACTTTGGACTGTGGTTGGAAACCAAGAGGAAAAACACCAAGCATGGGGAGAACAAGCAAACCCCATGTATACAAACCCTGAGGAGGGAATCGAACCCAGACCCTGGAGGTGCGAGGCCACAGTGCTAACCTCCATGCCACCATAGATTAAACAAAATAATTTAAGCCATGGCCTTGTAATAAGTATATTATGTAGCTGAGAAAACTGGGGTGGGGGTTATGTGGGCATTTTTTAACTCTAACTCATTTTTTCACTCCACTCCTATCTCAGTCTGTTTAGAAATAAAAATGACATGGCTGAAGCACAGTCATATATTTCTCATATGAGCTAAAAAAAAAAAAAACATGCTATAGTTTGATAAAAATGTAATGACACGCATTGCAGGCAGGAATGAAATAAATATTGGCCGCACTTTTTCAAGATGGAGTATTTTATTAGAGGTGGAAAGGATGAAACTGGTTGACAAATGAGTGGTGCTGCTCCCAGACATGCAGTAAGTATACTGCAAGTAAACACAATCTGTTTAAAGCTTTGAACTGGCTTTAAATTAATCAATTAAGTACATGTTGATCTCCTAGAGAGCCAGTTAAGGCAATACCATGAAAGAAAAAAAATTGTTTATACTGATTGCTATCTGATTGTTGACATTTGTTAGTAATCATGTCATTTTAGCTTGAATACGTGTGTAAAGATCATGTGACGACTTTGCGAGTTGGGAGTTACCGGTGGATGACGCATGGTGTGACAAGGTGTCATGATGACATAGACATAGAGATCATGGGAGTGTTCCAAGAGGCTTCTTTACTAATAACATTACCTTTTATATAAGAGCACAAACAACATCAGGAAGGGAGATTAACATCCGATTTGCTCTTTCAGAACCTTGGAGCCATAAATTAGATGGCTCGGCTAGATACGCCTAGACAACAAGCTTTTTTATTTCCTTTCTGGGAGACGAGTTACTGGGAATTATTGGACTATCTTGAAAGCTAGATATACAGTCAATATAAGATTTACACTCTGTAAAGTGGAATAAAGTGGAATTTAGTCCGTAAAGATTTTGAAAGAGGTAACCTACTGTACCAAGATACACTGCAAGCCCCCCAAAAACCAGGTATTTCATTAGACAGTCTTTTGCTTTGATTACAACTGTGGAATTGTTTTAATAAACTTATGGAATGTCACGACAAATGTTTGTAAAAATGATCAATTTCTCTCCAGAATATATAGTCATGCTGCTTCATAAAGTCTTCTCCAACACATCCCCAAGATTCATAATGGGGTTAAGGTCTGGACTCTGACTCTGGTGGAAATGATGCTTATTTTCACTATTAAACATAGCAGTGAGTTCTACTGGTGTTAATTTATCTTTTTTTTTTTTTTAATGATTTGATTTCTCTAAGCACTTAAGTGATCTCCCATTACACTCATTCAGGATGTTATTCTGACCACATTTCTTCCTCGAAGATGATGATTCACCACTTCAGGTTTAACAAGGGTGTTTTACAGTTCCAATTTTAAAAGTGTTTTTTTTTTTTTCTTGATGCAGTGCAGTAATCTGACCCTACTGAAAAAGAGTAGCATCTTTGCCAAGACCACAGGATATGTCCCTGGACGTGATTGTTTATGAAATGAGAAGCTGCTCATTGCATCACTCATCGTTACTCATCGTCCATACTGCTTTATTCTATATACAGGGGTGCAGGGGGGCATGATGCAGGGTACACCCTGAATGAGGTGCCAATTCATCAAAGGGCACACACACATACACACACTCATTTACATGCTATGGCCAATTCGGGAACGTCAATTAGCCTAATCTGCATGTCTTTGGACTGTGGGAGGAAACCGGCCAAGCAGGGGGAGAACATGCAAACTCCATGCGCACAGAGACGGGAATCAAACCTGACCGGGAATCGAACCCAGACCCTGGAGGTGCAAGATGACAGCCACTAAGCCACTGTCTGTAGTATAAAATACCACATAATCCATGATGCAGGGAAAAAACTAAACTGTGGGGGTAACCAGGGACCCGTAGGAAACCCACCAAGCACAGGGAGAACATGCAAACTCCATGCACACAGATCCCGAGGTGGGAATTAAACCCACACCCTGGAGGTGCTAACTAAGGCACTAAGCCACTGTGCCACCTCTTACTGCATCAGTTAAGGATCAATAACTTATTGTGAGTTGAACCATATTAATCACTGCAGTACTTATCCAATGGAAGACCCTTAACTATTTGCTTAGTTAAATCCAGATGTTGACTTTTTTTTTGACCACACAATGTAGTTTAATACTTTCGGAATGGATGAGCTCATGCAAATTACCTAAATGAGATAAAAAATTAACTTAAGGCAAAATGGAATTTTTTTCAACATACGCTTGAAATGGTAAATAGACTACAGGTATGCGTTTTGCTGATGCTCCTAAAGGCGTATGCGCACACACACACACACAAAGAAGAAGAAAAAACCTGCATTTGGCACATAGTGTCTGTTCCACTCCCACTGAAATCTAGCTTTAGTCACTCTCATTAGCAAATACAGGTTGACTCCCAAGCACAGAGTGTATGAACATACCTTGTATAAATGTAGAACATTGGATTAAATTAGCAGACTAAGTTATATATCACTGCAAACGCTACATTGTGCTAGACTGCAGGATTAGTCTACGCTGTTTACAGCAGGGTAAAACCAAAGCTTGACAGGTTCTAAACACTGTCACATCCATTTAGCTTACTTTGGTTTTAAATTAGCGTGCAATTCGGGAATATTCAGCAGAAAAATGAAGACACCAGTTGCTGCTACAAAGAGGCTTCCGCTCGACTCGTCTTCTTTGTGCGAGGACAAAAAGAACTGATTGAAACCAGTAACTGAAGTATGTTTAAGGCATCTCCCCCACTGCGCCATATCAAAGACTTTACTTTTGTGTTTTCGTCAGTTTACCGAAAGGCAACGTTCTCACAATGCTTAAAAGTTCATTTTCCACTTTTGCTTTAATTACAACGCAATATTTCGACTTGTTTAGTTGGATTAATTTACCGAAACACCCGAGTATAACCGCGGCATTGTGTATAGTCTTGCCTTGTTTCCGATTTCTTTACATGTGACTTGTGAGCATGCTTTCAGTGTTAAAAGTACAAATTCTCTTTATTCTGGAGCAGATTTCAGACAAATCATTCTTACATAACGTTTTCTAAATAGAGCCTTAAGCGTTCTCTGCTAAGTGGTACAAACCTGTTTTGTACATGACGTCCTGTAAGCTATTAAATAGACAGCAATCAAATGAAATTTTAGAGTTTTAAGGTTTTTAAATTGTACGCAGTCTGGATGGTTAAGGTTGTTGTTGTTTTTTCAGTTAGATCGATATAAGAGTCTATTGCACCCAGTGTGTAGAAAAGCTGTGTAAGAGAAGAAAAAAAAATCTATGTTTGATTTCATTAAGTCCACCCAGGTCATTTGGGGCTGTATATGGTTTTGTACGAGCTGCAGAAGTGACCTCGAAACTGTGAGCAGTGGAGCAAAGGAGCCTGACTGTGACATTCCAGCAACTGAAACCACAGCGTTCTGGAAACAAACATCCTGAGGCCAAACAGCGAAGGACGGAAGGAGGTAGGAGGGGTTGCAGGGCTCTTTCACGGTTTTCTTTTCAACATTTTTCCAAATATCCGTTTAAATATGACATGGCACAGGATGTGTTCGCCAAATGGCATCTTCAATCGTGCATGGAAGCGTGAATTAATAGTATGTCTTTTTGAAAAACGCCATCTCTACAGGCATCAATGTCTCTCTTGGGGAAAGAAAAACAAAAAAAGTACCAGACTAGTACCAGAATAACTCCAATCCTTTTTGTCTCTAAATAACACCAGCTTTTCAAAGGGCTTAAATAGCACACCCGATCACAAAGGCAGTAATTACTATCAGCCTTGATAAATCGAAATGGATAGTTTATTACAGTAATCTCCACCCTGTATTTTGCACTTTGAGACAGGAACTCCCATAAATGCAATCAGCTTTTAAGGCTTAAAGAGTGTTCGTAATGGTACATAATGTCAGGAGCTCTGCTGTATAGACTTTATTGAATCTAGGCTGTGAGAATGCAGTTCCACTTCCAGAATCTCGAGGCAGAGTAGACTCGTGAGCTTGTAGACTCAATTAGCAGTTAAAGGTTGTATGTCAGAAGATCAGCTCATGTCGCATAGAGCTTTTGACAGCACGGTGATACTGTATGATGGTGCCTTCCTTTTGTCCTTGGCTGCGTGGACCCGTCGCATTGCATTGTGCTCGAAACGGAGCAAGAGTGCAGCGGAAATCGTTTACACGCCATTTACTTTTACATAACAATGATCAGAGTTAGTTAATATTAATGCCGGTGTTGTTTGAGGTCTATTCATGGGTATAAACTTGCCTATAAATGTTACTTCAGGATCTTATTGCCTTCAAGTTGAGAGTAAAAAAAAAAAAACGTGACTAAGACTGATATTTGAAGTCTTTATATTGCTTTCATGCTGGCTCTTTTATGCCTCAGCTTCCTCTCCCCCGCTTTATATGTACCACCCTTCTTCTTCTACATCTATTTCTCCCCTTCTCCGCTCTCTTATCCTCTAGCCTACCCGTCTCTATCCACAGCTCACATTTTTTACTTTATTGCAATTTTCACACAGTCAGGCGGAAATCGGCTGGGAGGAGAACGGGAACGGGGGGAGCTGGATGAGACTGAGACTGTCTTAGAAAAGATGAAAATAAAAGTCAAATTCAACCAAACCTGATAGCCCCTCTCCCAAGAGCAAGCACCGCACCTGAAGCATCTTAACAAACACTCCGACTATGCAGAAACAGAAGCGCGCCTCTTACAACAACAGCATTTGAGTTTCGTCTAAATGTGGATTTCATTAATACATCCGTCATCACACATGTTCTCTCTCTCTCTCTTTTCGATAGAGCACTATATGTAGTATTGCTGGATGTTGTTCTAACTTTGAGGTGAGACCACTGTGATATGCACCAGAAGGCCAGATTACGAGTAAGCCCCGCTGCCCTGTCTGAATTATCTGCCAATGAATCAGGTGCTCTCTGGCTCAGCACCTCTGATGGCAGCAAATTACTGTGACAAAGTAGCACTGGGCAGCTGTCAGGCATGAGTTCTCATCACGCACTATGCTCTGATGGCAGTGCAATCGCATTACAAGTTCACCAGGTCAAAGTAGACTCTCCCTCTCTCTCTCTAAAAGAGGAAGGATATGTCCTGAAAGATCCAGGTTGAACGTTTGAGGATTTTTTTTTGCGTGTGATGGCTATGTGAGGAGATACAGCAAGACCCTGAAAATGTGCTCATGATGCACCTTGCATTGATGTTCAATTAAGCAAGGCTAAAGCTTATCAACTTAATTGCACCTGGGCTGTTTGGGAAGCATTCGGTATATAGATCATCAGCGACATCAGGAGTGAAGTGCAAATTTATAATCAACAGAAATAATTCTTAAATTAGAAACGTGTCAAAAGCACAAGTCACAGGTAGCCTGAAGCCTGTCTCAGGGGGACTCCAGGCACGAGTAGGGTACTCTGGTTGCCAATACATATCAAGGAACACACACACACACACACACACACACACAACCCCCCCGAAACACACCCACATACTGTATAATCACTCACACATTTGGAAATGCCACTTAGTCTAATCTGCATTTCTTTGGACTGTAGAAGAAAACCTGATCGCCCAGAGGAAACACACCACGCATGTGAAGAACATACTACCTCCATGTGCCCTGAGGTGGGAATCGAAAACACTCAGTGCTGGAAATGTGAGGCCACAGTGTTATGGAAAATTAGGAAAAGAAAAAAAAACGGAATTATGTAATCAATTTGACCAGCCTGGTGGCCAATCTTTATTGATTGCACATTCCACTAGTAATCGCAGAGTGTGAAGGTTTAATTAGCAGAGTAATATCACAGTTTTGCTTAAAATATTGCAATGCACACAACATTAAATCAAATTCAAATTCAAATTCAAATTTTATTTGTCACATACACAAACATACACAGTACGAAATGTAGTGAAATGCATTATACGACTGCCATTGACCCTAAAAGAGAATTAAAGTTTACAAATAAGAAATAAATATAAATAAAAGAATACGATAGAAATTAAATAAAAAAATTTAATTAAACTAGGAAAAAATAGAACTAAATTATTATGAGTGACAAATCAAGAGTTCAAAAGAGGACAAATTGTTGGTGCGCGTCTCGCTGAAGCATCTGTGACTGAGACAGCAAGTCTCTACATACACTATATATATATGTATATACTGTATATATGTATATACTATATACCGTATTTATAGACACAGAATAGATTTGATTATAAATAACGATTTTCTATAATAATAATAATAAAAAAACAACAACACCCCCCTGAAAACTATTCCCCAGGAAAACTACATTAAGTAACCATGAACAACTTACACCCTAAAAAATTTACACGCTGGTTCAAGAGGCAGACCAACTCACATGCAAACCTGGCTAGCAGTAAATTTCCCTAAGCTTAATACATCTGACAGAATAAGTTTCTCGAAGCGCTTCCTGTTTTTCAGCCTTATTTTGTACTGACCACTGTGTTTCCCCCCAGTGTTTTCTCAAGTTTCCAGGGTCATAGTGGTTAGATTTAATATTCCATTTGAAGAAAAGAAGAAAAAAAAAACTTTTCCAGTCTGGGTTTTAAACCGAATAGAGATACAGGTATGAATTTAAACAAGTGGCAGAATGTTACACGGGGAAAGTGCACTCGGGTTGAACGGTTGGACACGGGGCATGGTTCAGCTCACGCTTTTGGGTTTGTACTCATCACGGAGGTGTTTTTTGCTTAGAAATGCAGCCTAATTGAGTCTGAAAATGGTTCCAAATGGCTCAGTACATCAGGTCCATAGTCTAGTCACACACAAGTCTAATACTTCAGAATCAATACCATCCCAGACTGCTAATCTAAGATACGAGGCATTAGCCAGCCATTGAAATGCCTGTAATTTGTATCTGATTCTCATACTAAGGTGATTGCACTCCTCAGAAAAAGAAATAAAAAAATAAAACAAACATCCTTACTTCACCCCAGCAGAGAAATGAATGGCAAATCGCTTCAAAAGGCCACCTTGTACACATGGGTGAAAAGGGTAAGTGCTGTCAGGAGCAGATATCTGAGTCAAATGATGGAGAACAGAAAAGCGAAGCTTTGCAAAGAATGCAGAAAGGAAAAACCTTTCACTCGAACAGTTTTATTCCTCTTATAGAACAGCATTAAACTCATGGTCAGAAGGATCTTTACCTTGCTTTCATTTGAAGTGTAGGTTCAGTGCATACAGCCCCTTGAAAATGGACAGCTGCTCATGAGAGGTACTTACATTGAGAGTCAGTAAGAGAAGAATAACTACACCACGAAGGAATATGTACGACTGAGAGCACCAGCTGACCTTTGGTTCATGGAAGGCCGATAATTCAAAGTCGAAATAATTAACGAAACTTTTGCTGATGCAACTATGAATTCGCAATAGTTCCTTATGCCCACAAGAAAATGGTGCCTTTAAATGAACCAGTGTGAAAGCATAAAAAGCATCATTTCTTTTATACTTTCATGACACAATGTGATGGCAGTGTGCGGTAATATGAAAACCTTGGAGTTGTAAGGGTCTAAGTTTTTTTTTCTCCTCCTTCTTTTTAATGAGGCACTGTGGTGCAGAAATTAGCATTGCTGCCTCACAGCTCCAGGGTCCCTGTTTCTATTTCTGACCTAAAGGTACTGTCTATATACAGTAGATGGTCTCTGTAGATGTTCTCCTTGTGTCTATATGGGTTTCTTTAAGGTTCATCGGCCTCCTCCCTACCTCTAAATACCATGCTGGTAGATGCATTGGAGATTCTAAATTCCCCTTAGGTGTCAATTTGTGTGTATGATGCAAACTGGTGTTCTGTGCAGTGTGTATTCTCATCGAACGCCCAGAATTCTCAGAATAGACACTAGTTTTATCGCAACCCTGAATATCATCTATGATAACATGATAATAATATGATAATGGTCTGAGTTCTCCAGGTGAAGATGCCTTATTGATGCCAGTGCTTAGAGGAGAGTGGCCAGGCTGGGTCGACCTGATAGAAAAGGCAACTGTAACTCAAATAACATCCTTTAGCAATCAAGATAAGCTGAAGATCATCCTCCAATGCACAACATGTTAAACCTTGAAAAAGATGGGCTACAGCAGCAGATATACCAGGTACCAATCATGTCAGCTAAGAAACTGAGGATACAATTTGCATGAACTCACCAAAATTGGTCAACAGAATATAGAAAAAAACATTGCCTGGTCTGAGAAGTCTTGATTTATGCTGCAACATTTGGAATTTGTCATAAACAACATGGAAGCATGGATCCACTCTGCCTTGTATCAACAGTTCTGGCTGGAGGTGTAATGGTCATGGCACACTTTGGACCCCAATTGAGCATTGTTTAAATGCCACATCCTACCTGAGCATTGTTGATGACCATGTTCATCCTTTTTTATGATAACACACCTTTTTTCAAAGCAACAATCATCTCTGTCTAGTTTCTTGAACATGACAATGGGTTCACCGTACTCAAACGGCCTCCACAGCCACCAGATCTCAATCCAATGGAACACTTTTGGTATGTGGTGGAACAGGAAGCACCTTGTTGAATCCGTGCATGAAGATTTAATGCAGTTCTGAAAGGAAAACGTGGTCCAACCGAGTACTAACAAGCTGTACCTAGTGAAGTGGTTAGTAAGTGTGCATGCTTTTTTTTTTTTTTTGGTATTTCTCAAAATGATGTGTGACTTTAATGCTTTGTCCTTCTGGAGCAGTGTGGATTTTGTTAGGCAGATATCGTGTGAACTTCATCTGAATGCATTTACAGTACAATGCTGTTGTTTTGCTTATATGTTTAGCACATAATTCAAAGACTTCAGATAAGACGAAGATACGTATCATGTTTTCTTTGTATTTTGAAAAGCACAGAGCAGTACATCAAAGTCAGAGGTGACACATTTTTTATACAATGTTCCCAAAAGTGTTTTAGTTCACAAAAAAAGTGAAACTAATGTCTAAGCAGGTATAATATTTGTTAATATAGCTTATGGCTTCTCCATTACTCATATGCAAATGAAATGACTCATATGCAACATTACAAACATGAGGGAGGACATTTCAAATGATTAAATTATTTACATGATTTAAGATCATTAAACCTGGAATATTGTCAACAAAGTGAAAGTTCAAAAACGGAATCACAGAGAACATGACTTTCAATATCCCTGACCTTGTCAATAGTTGCAGATGACAATCATAGAGAGACACTGAACGACTTGTAGCATGATGTAGTTGAGAAATCACCCTTCACAGCCTTGTTCTGAGCTGAGAGTATCTAATACCCAGGGTTTTTGTTGAGGCGTTAAAGTGGTGAAGTGTTAAAATCAAGGTCTGGGATTTTCTGATTGTTCACCTGAAGCCACTCAGTCACGTCTCACTGCTACCCATTCCAAGACAGAGCAGCTGTTCTGAGGATCCATCCGTATTCAATCCTCGGCATATTTTATACATGAAGAATACTACCTCATTCGGGGTTTTTTTTTTACCCTTCCTTCTATTTAATAGCGTTTTTAAACATTACTTAAAGATATTTCTCAATATTTGTACATGTTGTGAAAGATATGCAGTATGACTCAACAGATGTTTGTTTATTGATAGCGGTGATTAAATAGGGTGGAGCTCAATCTAAGTGTGTGTTACAGTATATTGGCTGTTGAGTGGAAGCATAGTAGAGATTCCATAATCATGATTCCTCCTATTGTTCTAAGTTCAGGGTGGCAGCCACCAGGAGACAGAGTGTTCTCGATTCCGAACCAGTAGACATCTCTGCGAAAATAAAAGAAAATTACGCCCTTTACAACAGCCAGACAGGATGACAGACTTCAGAATTGAAAATGGAGATTAAAGAAAATGACTCCTGAAGAGAAAGCAAGAGTTCAGTTAGGCAGTCAGATGCAGTCTAGCCTGAGATTTCGCTTTTTTTTCCTTTTTTTTTGGCATTATGACAATGAATAAAAAGAAATACAGGTTAATAGCAATGAATGCAATGTAATTTTCCACTGACAGCATCGAATCCTTAAAGAAGGGCTTGGATGAGATGTATCTGCCTCGACACACAAAAGAACTCAAAAGCTGTTCTATTAGTTAGTTGCCAGCATCCTGATGGATTGGGTTGTAATTGCTTTTTGCAGTGCTGTTCTGAACAATAGATTCCAAAAGACGCATGTCCTGATTTTTATAGAAGTGTGCATTGTGTGACTTATAATTAGCTGAGCTTGTGAATTTTCAGCGCTCGTTGTTAGTCAACAAATGGCATTTCGATCGTGCAAAACGTTCAGAAATTTTGAAACTTACATGTCCACATGCGGATGCACATGCCACACATGGAGATGACACTGGCGATGCTGAGCGCTCTGCCGCACTCCGGGCTCATCAGGCAGTTTTTGGTACTCTTGCAGCACCGCAAGCAGCCGTTCGGGCCCGAATCGGCACGCTTGCTCTCCGAGTAGCCTTTATCCACGTTGCTTGTTTGCTGCTGCCTTATGACATCAGGGTGGCCCCTCTTCATATAATCCTCCTCCATGGCTAAGGTCCAGGCTTACGTCTGTGGGAACGTGTAAAGGAGATAGGCAGTGACAGACTCTGGGGTTGAAATAACCAATCGATAGAAATAATGTTACACTATCTGAGGCCATCCTTTTGTTGTCATTAACTGATATGGAAATCAGTCGATAGTATACGGATCATCGAGCTGCTATCTGCACACTGCTGTCATACACCGTGCCTTGGCAAGCCACCAAAAGGACACCCAAAACCTTCAAGGGCAATTAGCCACATATCTGACTGGCTTCAGCAGTTTCTGTTTTTGTCCCCCCACTGTGACAAAGGCATGCGAAACCAGCCAATGCAATTGTGCATGCGAGGTGGGTCAACTCCTTGACTGCCATGTCTCAGCAATCACATAACAGATTACCATTAAAAACGGTACTCAGACCGCCATCCGTATTACCTCTGAGGATTTGATTCATTAACTTTAGCTCTGGGCTAACTACTTTATTACCATAGCATTACAGGTGTAGAACAATGGATGCACAGGCTTCATTTCTGAGCTTTGCATTTCTCTGAAATCTCGCAGTGTACAATGACAATGGCTATAAGAACGGCTCAAATGATGAAGCAGCAGTGCAATTTACCTCTGCTATACCTTCCAGAAAACAGTTAAACTTTTATGTGTGTTATTTTTCTTGAATTGTTCTTAGGCCCTAGCGGATTCTATTCTTTTTTTTTTTTTTTTTTTAAAGAAATCGAATTAGATGGAATTAAAATCCTCAATCACACTGCTGTCACAGACAGAGAGCGCACAGAACACAATAAGAGCCGAGTCTTATCAAGTATTCTTTATTTACCTCCCGAGCTTCCTCTTTGTCTTCTTTCCACCCTTCAAATGTGCTCCAAATGAACCAGACAAAATCCTTCACATCGTCTTCACTTCTACCTTCATGGCTTTTCTGTTGTTGATAAAGTCATTCTTTAGGGCAGTGGCTCTCTTTAAATCACAGAACAAACCTAAATAGCCTTGCCCTTGGATTGGTGCTCTTCTAAGGGTGTGTATTCAGGTTTCTCCAGCCTGTCGACTTTCAACAGAGCAGTTTGTGCTTCCTGCATATCACAGATGCTTGTGTGTTACCTTGATTTATTTATTCATGTGTCACAAGGCAATGCTAATTTTAGGTTGTTGTGATGTTTCTAGCCCATGTACATTAAAGGAACCGTTTTGATTGCTACAAAATGTCCACATACTGCATTTTTAGACAGAGACATTTAAATGTCTAGTTAGATTAAATGTTAAATAGTGTCTCGTCACCGCTGGAATGTAAATTAATACAGGGATTTCACACCCTCTCAGATTTTAATTAATAAACCCAATTTAGTTGCAAAGTGCTGAAACTGGCGACAAAATGGAGAAGTGAGAGATGCGTCCATCTGGTTCAAGAAGTTTTCCGCGCAGGTTCATGTCCTTATCAATCTAAAAAACTTGGCCTCTATTTAAGAAGCTTGAACAGATCCGACTAGGAAATGTAAGGGTCACGCAGAGATGACATCACTCACTCACTCACTCATCGTCTATATTGCTTTTGTCGCAGGGGTCCTGGAGCCTATCACAGGAGATTTAGAGCATGAGGCGGGGTATACCCTGGACAGGGTGCCAATCCATCATAGGGCATTCCGCACTACGGGCAATCTGAGAAGACCAATTAGCCTAATCTGCATGTCTTTGGACTGTGAGAGGACATGCTTTGGAATGCTTGGTTAATAAACACAGGTTGTTAACGAACTACATCAGTTAGGAAGGTTAAACTCAAATGTTGAGCCATAGTATAAAAAAAACATTCATATTTTCTGTAGTCAGAAATGTGGTACTGTATATTAGCAGTCTCCTGAATAAGACATTAAGCAGAAGATGAAGGTGCAGCAGATGTCCAGACACAGGTGCCAGTAGCAGCACTGGTCCCCAAATGGCCTTTGTTTTAACAAGACACAATAGAGCTGCTCTTCATATGAGGGGATGAGCTGGAGGCCTTGAACCATTTCAGCCCCTTTGTTCTCCCAAAGGTATTACCTTGGACTACTGTAGTTTGGTACAATTACTTGGTTTAATTAATTATTTTGTCATAATTAATTTATGAATACAATCCAACTATTAAGGTAAGTATAGAAAATGTGTGCAGTTATGTTTTAACTTCTTATTAGCATTATATTGGAGCTTTTTCAAGCCTACTTGTTTTTGTTGACTCTTTGAGATTTGAGTAAAGTCAATTAAATTAAATTCAAGTGATTGGTCAAATGAAAAATTCACTCACTCATCATCAGTCCTGATTTATTCTGTATACAGGGTCACTAGGCACCTGGAGCCTACCCCAGTAGACTTAGCGCACAAGGCAGGGTACACACTGGATGGGGTGCCAATCCACTGCAAAGCACACACACACGCTCATTCAAACACTACGGGCAATTTGGGAATGCTAAATAGCCTAATCTGGATGTCTTTGGACGGGAGGAAACCGAAACACCCTGATGAAACCCACCGTGCACAGGAAGAGCATGCAAACTCCATGCACACAGACCCGAGGCAGGAATGAAACACGATACCTGGAGGTGCAACAAAGAAAAAATAATGAAAACAAAATTAAGATTAAATTAATAATCTTAGATTAATAAAGATTATCCACCACTGTAATAAATAAATATAGAAAAAAGAAATCTCAAATCCCCTAGTTACACCTCATGAACCCCAGTCTAAGAGATCTGAAACTTTTAAATGACTGGCCAAAGTTGTTTTTACTCACGTTGACCTACTGACCTAAGGATGATTTTTCTTTACTCTGGGAATATGCAGAATGCCCAATGATAAGTAGAATTCTGACAGTTTTAGTTTTATAAGTGTTTGAGTGAAACTTCAGACTATCAGCATTTCCAAAACCAAATATACTGTAGATCGAAAGAGATAATCTTTTATTTTCCCCATCAAGATGAATTGTGGTTGTTTATACAGGTCTACAGTATATCAGGGGTATGTTTAAGATTTCCAACACCATTAAAACAGTTTTGCAATTTGTGGCTTGTACATGGCCTGAGATCACATTAATCTCTTATGACTAGTGATGCACAGATCAATATTCACCTTGTTGACTTGGATCAATCTAACAGCTTATACGATGGCTGATGTTCATTTTGTTGGTCTAGTAAGTCTAATAAGTAGTATTACAATATCTCTAATAACAAAAAGGACACACACACATTGTTTGGTTTTTATGAAAATGTCAAAATGTAAAAAAAAAAAAAAAATCAGTGATATGCAGTTTGTAAGACGTGTTTGAGTAACATTTCAAGAGGGGATTCTACAAAAAAATACATTTTATATTTTGTTTCTAAAAACTTTTATATTTGCATTTATATTTATTTTATGTTTAAAAAAAAAGTTTATTTTATGGGCCATGTAAGTGTTTACAAAATTAATCTGTCATGTGAAAGAAGGTTATATTAAAGGTTGTTTCAAAAATCAGTTGAATTAAATGTGTTCTTATTCGAAGTGTGAACGGCTTAATGATGTTAAAACAGGTCCGTTTTTTATTATAAAGATATTTTTGGTGCAATAGGAGGAATAAATAACCAAAAAACTAAATAAATAAATGAATAAATATTAAATCATTTGTATCTGTATCAGCAAAGAATTTTGTAATCACTGCATCCAGTGTTGCCAGATTGGGCGAGTTCCCACTTAATTGGGTGTTTTTGAGCTTGTGGGTCTAAATTGGTGTAGGTGGCTGAACAAAATTTGGGCTGGTTTAAAATGAGCGTTGTGGGTTTTCAAACATTATAAATTTTATCGGTTATGTAAAACAAAAAGTTGCCAGTACTCCAAGCAATCAGTTATCACGATCTTTATGGACAGACATACTGTATCCACCTACTGTAATATTAATGACTAGACATACAGTAGGTGCTGACTCGCCATCATGCGCAGGTGAGTTTTTTAGCAAGTGCACTAGAGGTCTGAAGGGTTAAGGTGGTGATGCCGAAGTGGGTGAAATTACAACCAAAATGTTTAAGCTAGTGGTCTGTTCAGCATTTAAAGTTAAGATCTCACCTGTATGTTACCAGTAAAGTAGAATAAGTTAATTACGCCTTATTCTTTTTTGTGCGTACTTTAATAATGTGCTGTGATTGTTTTGGTGCTTGTGCAAAGAGGTGGATTATACTATATTGTTCTTCTTAAGCTAGAATACAGAGAAATGCTCCTTGCTGTATCAATAAATGATCCTCTGCCTTTAATTAGCTTCAGTCTTAGATAATGTCAGTAAAATTTTCCACAAAGGACTTACAGTAAAATTTATCTTTAGTGTAGATTACTGATAGTAAGTATGCTTTCATTGTTTTGACACTATGCAGTGTTAACTCTGAAGCAACGTCTGTCAGTTACAGTCTATGAAGTTAAAAGAAATAGCTGGTGTAGTTAACAGTAGAATATGTGAGTTATTATCTCCAAGCCTTATGTCTTTATATGATATTTTTAAATATCACAGTAAAGGCAGCACCCCCAGTGTTTCTCCTTGGTATCAAATGGAAGCTCTGTATATGCAATGATTAGTGATGTGCATGAAATCTTAGTCATATGAACCAGACTCATACACTTTACCTAAATTACTAAACCTCCACTGAGATGGCCTCCCAAGTGACAGACCGAACCACAGGTTAATGTATGCACGAAAAGGAGGAACCATGTGGGCGTGGCTACACTCTCATGACATCAAAAAACCTCGTTCGGGCAACCTTTTACATTTAGATTCATCAGAAAGAGATTTGTCATGGGTCTGAACGTAACCATTGCGGGTGTCATCCGCTCTTCAAGAGCTCTCAACAAGACTTTGTGCCAGAACTCCAAAATCCTGCAACGAAGAAACCCTCAGAAGAAGTTCCAGAGCGCCGCCATCGGTAACCAGGCAACCAGCGCCTCACCGAAGGACAGTCATTCTTTGAGGTCATTATTATGGAAACCCTACCAGAGTGGACCACTTTTAGTATACTGAGACCACTTAACAGGCCAATATCATGAAAATCTCTCAAACTAAACAGCTTAGAATCTTGACATTGTCTTTGACAAGTTACAAATTGTACCACTCCATCATCCATGGTCAATAATGTTGTTTTATGGAATCTAAGCTTCACAAAACAGTCCATTTTGTATTTCTTGTTACACTGACACCACAAAAATAAAGATCTTTAAATATACCAAGCCAATCATTTCAAAACAATTATTCGTACATAGGCCTGAGAGCAGCAGCAGTTGTTAAAGGGATAGTTTTTTTGCAATTAGTTTGCAATAAATGTGATGATCCTGCCTGTCATGACATGGAATATATATCTATGGAATCATGGAAAAGGGGCGACTAAGTGGTTAGCACTGTAAGCTTGCACCTCCAGGGTTCAGGTTCGATTCCTTCCTTGGGGTCTGTGTACAGTACATGGAGTTTCCATATTCTCTCCGTGCTTGGTGGGGTTCTTTTGGGTACTCCGTTTTTTTCCACAGACCATTAAGTCATAAAGTTATGCACAATTAGGGGTGTGGAGAATTTGAGTGACAGCTCCATGGCAGGTTGCAACGATGAGCTACCTCTCATCGTCGTAGTTAAGCTTTCCACAAGAAATGTATGGGTGGACACAGGGCAACGTATAGGGCACGGATGAGTTTGGTTTAATGCATTAGAATAAAAATTAACTTCATCCACCATAGCATTTTAGCTACAGTAAGCTAGAGCTAAGCCTTCAAACAACAGCCCATGCATTCGGGCATTTATATGAGGTTGAGTCAAAAATTATGTGCCGTTTATATTGAAACCCTCCGTTGGCCGCATTATCGTCTAATAATCGTTTTCTGCTCAAGGCTACTGTCGCCCCAGTTGGTGCTGTGCAGGTGACACTTGTGATTTGCACAAAAGAAGAACAGAGATGCAAAAGCTTCTCGACAGATAGACAAAGTGTATTGAAAAGCAAACAGATTATTTAGATAAGTTAGGCAATTGTTGTTAAAAAAAGTAAATAAGAATAAATTTCACACCCAGAGTGTGGATAATTTCTTTTGAATTTAATTTATTACATGATACATTTGTACACTCATTCACATTTGCACTCACCCTGGACATTTCTGGACTTTTATAGACATTTATACTTCATTTTATTTTGCTTAATTCATTTTGCAAACTTCTAGTCATTTAATTTCTGCATACTTTCAGGACATTTATATCCATTTCATTGTGCAGACTTTTGCACATTTTCCATTTTTGCATATTTGTACAGTCATTACTGTGTATATTTTGTACAGCTAGGTTAAAAAAAAAAAAATAAAAAATATATATATATATATATATATATATATATATATATATATTCCATATTTTATATTCTGTTCTTCTGATCTGCAGTTTTTCTATATTTTAGAAAGAAGGTCTATATATTTCATTCTTTATTTTCATTCCCCAATTTATTTGTATTTCTATTGATAATTTTGTTTTAAAAGATCACAAGCGGTCGTATAAGATTTTCGCTGCATATCATACTGTGTATGATGTCTATGTGACGAATAAAATTTGAATTTGATAAAAATTTTTGACTGTCCCTCAGAAATTAACTGAAGTTTAGAAGGATGGCAACAACCCACAGTTCCCACAGTTGATCTTCAAAACCGCCCTTCAGAAAGCCTATAGGTGATGTCATGGAGGGTTTGTTTATACAGTCTATGATGGCAAGAGAGCGCCATAAAGGTATTCTCTTTGGTCAGGATCAATGTGCGAGTGAATTAATGAGAAGAATCGGGGTCAGAATACAGAGAGCTGGCACACAGAAGATCAAAAACCACCAAAACAAAAGCGCTATGTCTGGGGAGGTGGGGGGAAGACAGAATCAAGGAATGGTGATGCACACCTGAAGATCAGTCAGGTTAGCCAGGGCTCAGAGCTCAAGTGACTTACCACCTAGTTCCAAGTTCATGTGCTTTATCACCATTATTGTATCTTTGGGCGTTTTTACATTTGGTCATGGTGATCACTTCCGAGAACACTCGACACTTGACCTCAAAGTCTTGTTCAGTTTGGTCAGTGAGAACACAATCGTTCCAGGCTCGGGAACTGCGGCTTGAAGAGGTGGTCTCGGACACAGGACAGTGTACTCGGACACAGATGGAATCAGATATGGAGGCCTGACTGTACCTGAGCATAGAAATAGGCAGGTACGTCATCAGCGTCGTCACTCTCCTCCAAAAAGGAGGTGCCGGTGATCATTCCAGTCGGACAGGAGCGTCACCTGAGTTTCACCTGCTTAATCAGTAGAACTTGTTTTTCAATAAGGACTTATATCAGGTGGGGCTTTTGCTTGTTTGAAATGGAGCCCTACACATACACCAGCCCTTTTCACAAAAGACTGAAGTGCCCTGAGACATGGCAAACAAGATATAGACGTAACAATCATAGAACATGATCACATTTTTTTAGATGGTCCCTCTTGTGGTGAGGTGGAGAAGTGCCCATGACATGTGACAAATATTTATATCTTTATTTATTTATTATACAGAATTTTTTTTTGTTTAGAGAATTTACAAAAAGTAAGACATCGGAACCTACAGTATAAAATGGCCATGTCCGGCTGATCCAAAACCACTCATTTAACATGCATGTGATGTACAGTATTCTCGACATAAGCCAACTCATGCTCTTGCTGTCTATCATGTAAACATTTAAAGGTAACATTTCAGCTTTATATCTGGAATAAAGTGGAATATGTTAACAGGGCTTGTAATTTTTTTTAATAACAATGTGCATTGATTGTGCAAAGAGGAGTGTAGATGTAAACAGATTATATTGTTCTTCTTAAGCTACTGTTACATGACCGGTGGTTGTTTATAATTATTTAGTTTTGCTCTCTGTGTGAGCTGCAGCTTTCAGAAGAAAAAAAAATGTTGAAGAGCACTATATAAATAAACGAGTCTTTGTTGTTCGTTTTTTGTGCTTTGGTCTCGGATAATGTCAGCATGTCCTGCTAGTCTAAGATCACTCATTTAACATGCATGCACTGTGTTCTCCACCTCATGCTCGCGCTGTTTATCATGTAAACGACCGACTCCGCTGAGACTTATTTGTTTCATCTCGAACAGTTGATGGTCACTGTTTGTCAGGGTAGCAGTTCTATTCTGGATGCCTGGCAACATTATTCATTCAATGTTAATGGCTGCAATCCACTCGAGTCTGTTCTCAGACATGCTAATGCGCTGTTGCAAAACACAGACAGGCTATCCAGGGTTAATTGCTTCAGAGTGATAGGGGGACCTAGACGGATAAGACATCCGAGCCTTGTCCTGAAAAGCTGTGTCAAACAGCGGTGGTGAAAGATCTACATGATTATCGGATGATATTGAAATCTGCCGCCACTCATTCGCGCAAATAGGAACAGGCAATCACATCCTCAGACAAAACCATTAAAGGAGGAAGCAAACTGACGGCTCTGCCTAACGATTTATTTAAGACCTCCATTGTTATCGAGACATGATTTCCTTACTGTTTTTGGCAGCTTCAATCTTCATTCTGCAGCAATTTCGCAGTGATTCTGCTACAGTAAGTAGCACACACACACTGTGATATCACAGCTGACTGGGCTCAGGCACATCAAATTAAACAGCATTATGGCAGTGGGAATAGATTTCAGCTCACGGAACCAAAAGCATTACTTCAAACAGCTACGCCGCCAGAGCCGAGTTTCTCCTAGAGGCAGCGAATAAGAGTTATCGCGATGCTGTGGAGGCTGCGGAACAGGTGGACGACATAACGTATTGTGTAAGAGAGGACGTCCCCAGGAGGGGTACCTATACACACTGGTGCATATAACATGGAGTGGCATCCATGCCTCTAAGACAATCCTATTTTATCATGACCTTCTCCCCTGGGGCTGAATTCCATAAACCAGGCATTCCTTAATAACTCAGCTAGAAGGAACGTGATTTGAAGATGGACGAGGACAGGTGCTATTGCACACATACAGTATGCGTAATATGTGTAATATATATGTATGTGCGGATGAATGTGTAGGAGTCGCCTCCTGATACTCCATGAATACCCCAGGAATCTGAATAAGCTTTGTTGTTTGTTTCCTTGCAAATATACAGCGTACATCCTATTGCAATGCCCATGTCAATATAAGGTTTTCTGAGGAGAATGAGGGAGGAGGAGGAGCAGGAGGAAACATTTTGGTGATGAAAAATGGTTTGAGGTGTTAACATCCTGTCTAACTCAAAAGGCAATAAAGTCCAAACATGTGTTTGATATATTGCATTGTTTGATCTTTCCGGAAACGGGAAGAACACTCTGATGAGCGACCTCAATGTTTCACGTTGCATTATTTTGAAAAAAGTGATGGGGCGAAGAGAAAATGTTTGCTTCATTGTAATGTTTGAAAAAATGATCTGAATACATAACAGCTATATAACTGCGTGTACGAGGGCGAAATGTCGTTGAAGGTCTCGGAGTTATTCCGAGCAACAGGCAGCATTCCAATAATATTCTTTTGGCAAAAAAAGTACATGGAATATTTCGTCAAGGCATTGGTGGCTCAGTGGTCGATCTCTCGTCTGCCATGCGGAAGGTCCGGGTTGGATTCCCAGCCCATGCATAAGATGCAGTGCTGGTCCCAAGCCTGGATAAAATGGGAGGGTTGTGTCAAGAAGGGCGTCTGTAAAACCTGCACGTAAAAAGAACATGGAATATTTAAACCTGCTCTAGAAGTCTAAGGGATGGTCCATTATTATGAGTTATTATGTGTCTAGAGGATTGATTGATTGAGTGGTGCCCTAGATAAGTACATCACAGCATTGATTTTCACCAGCACATTCCAATCATTAACCTCTGTCACTTACTCGAACTCTTTCATAACCTCTGTTATATAACATAAGCCACCCACAAGGACAGAACCGCGGCACCTAGAAATCCTGCTGCGGTTGTGGATGCAGCTAGAAATGATCAAACAGGGCAGCTGGGATATAAAAGGGAGCTTGAAATAAATCTATTCTCTTAGCTGCACTGCCTGACTCTGGAGGAAGAGCCGCGGAGATGGCAGCCGTCAACAGGTCCTTCGCCTCATCTATCAAAGGAGAGAATGCGTTGTTAGTGAGGGAGAGTACACATCACGCTAGGGAAGTGCTGAATGACTGCTGATTTATGGACCGAGACTGACAGTGGCAAGCCGTGCAAGCAGGAACCACTCTCTCCAACACCTGAGCTCAAAAAGAGATGGAGATAGAAGGAAAGTAAGAGAGGATGAGCTTGAGAGAGAGAGAGAGAAAGATAAACAGTGTGTGTCTGAGTAAGTGAGTGAGGGAGGGAGGGAGTGAGTGAAGGGGAAAGATAAAGAGAGAAGGGAAAAAAATCAATCTGGTAAGTCTTAAACACATCCAGATATAAAAAGTGTGGTTTTAATTTTAGACCTGCTACAGAAATCTGAGCATAATAATAATAAAAAAATAAGCAGGTTGGAAAAGTTATGATCACACACACACATGATCCAGAGCAATATACTGTAGGTGGAACCAAGCTTAAAGAGATGCCTGTGGGTCATGCAGAAATGATGAGGAAAGTCAGGCAGCAGACAATGGCCTGATGGGAGATTTATTGGCAGCGGTGATGCCTGGGGGTGAAGCTCATGGGAGACTGTGCTTGTACGCACTGATAGAAAAGGACTAGCAACGCTAATAAAGCAGCAGGATGGAGCCACAGGGCCCAGGGCCAGCTTCTTTAAATGCCTGGGGAGTGTGCTAGTTTGGTATTTGGGTATGTAATACATCTTTACACTGAATCTCAGCAGGGCTTTTTTCGTAGACAAACTGGCACATGAGGAAGTCTGAATTATTGATGTCTGACATGGCGGACTCCCTCATTCGGAGCCCACCGAAACCGAGTGCCTAGTGCTGCAAAAATGAGCCATGCAAATTTAATGACTTAATGATGAACGGAGATATGGAATATATATGATCGTGTCAGTTCTATCTACACGTCTGGCATCTTATTACTTTTTCTGACCCTCCATGGGCTGATTTTATTTATTTATTTATTTTTTTAACTCCAATGTGTGGAAGACGTGGCTGAGTCTACCCTGGGAGCTAAACAACATAAAAAGTTGTTCCCGGATAATTTATGAGCCGTTACATAAAAATTGGGAAGTAAACAATCTTCGCATCGCCGAGCCCTTATCGTCCAATGCAGGGCTCCACTTTTACAACCTAAGCTTTTTACATGTTCTTCATTCAAACAGTGTGTCATCCATAACCAAGCTCATTGTGTTTTTTCAGTCCGGCAAAAGAAGCATCAATACACCAACAATCAGCTTACGTTCAAAGGGATCTTTTATGATTTTACACCTCTTTTGCTTTGTGTATAGAAAAAAAAGTAGATTATGCAATTCACTGGGAAAAAAAATCACTCCATCCAAAAGAGGCCCAAGACTCTATTAAAAACCCATAAATAAGTTCAATTTCAACTTTGTCTTCAAAGTCATTGTGCTCACGCTCTGAAGCCTGGAGTTGTACAGCTTCAAAGATAAATGGTGCGTGTAAACGAGCTAGATGATATGCTTAATGTGTCATAGCACACCTATGTCTGTTGCCTCCGTGACCTTCTTTTTTTAAGAAAGAAACCAAAGCAGATGGTTCGGCACACATTACAGCCTTCTGCTCGTGACGGATCACACAGAAAAATAATAATAATAAAGGTTGTGTTTATGCAACTTGTTTTAAGGCCATGCAATTTCATCAGCCGCTGTGCTAATTGCATGTTCCGCTCATCAGTGGCCTAAAAGAGCAGAGGCTGTCTACTTCATTAATGTACACTGTGCCCTAGCTCAGATTACTTCCCTTCCATGCCGTGTGTGTATGTGTGTGTGAGTGTGTGTGTGTGTGTGTGTGTGTGAGTGTGTGTGAGGTTCATTAATTCCTAGCCTCACCCTGGACCCCCTCTTCTACCTCTTTCAGCCAAAGTCCTTTATATGCGCTGGGATTGCTTTATCTTGGAAACACATTCATTCAAGGTCATAACTCAGAGGTTTCTTATATGAGTAGCGCGGAAAGATTGTAAAGCCTGCCTTTGAGAAAGTGGTACTCTGTTTTACTTTTTTTTTTTTTTTTTTTGCTCTTCAGGAGAGGCTACACTTATTTAGGTTCAAATGAATGACATTAGAGTACCTGCACCATGCACTGGATAAAAAAAAAAACATTCCTATTTCTTCTCTAATTTATTTTGGATGAGATTAATTATGACAGGTTGTCTGGCGTTTATTTCAGCTACCTGACAGCTGAGCTCCTGTACGTTTACTCGAAACGTGTGGTTCACTTCATACGAGATCAAAACTAGAGCGTTTTTTCTTTTTTTCCCTGTTGGATCTCCAGTAAGTGTTGTTAATATTCTTATCATATTTGATAGTGATCCATGAAAATACCTTTAATTCATTCATTTATCTTCAGTAATCGGTTTATCCTCATCAGAGTCCCCGCAGATCCGAAGCCTATCCTGGGAACACCCTGAATAAGATACTACTCCATCACCAGGCATTATGCACAGGCTCATTTACATCTATGAGCAATTTAGCATAGCTAATCTACCTTCTGACAATCTACCTTCTTTTGGAGCTGGAAAGAAACTGGAGAAGCCAGAGGAATACCCACGGAGCTGACAAAAGAATTTGAATGTTAAATATTTTTTATGGCATTACATAAACATTTCCAGGTGTGTTTAATTAATTAACATTTTTAAACTGTTTTTATTATTTTATTTTTACTTTTTACGATAAAAAGGAAAAAAATCAATACATTATCTGTACTACTTTTCTAGGGTGATGGGGAGCCTGGAAACAAGTATTCAGAGGAAAACCACAAAAAAGGGGGAAAACATACAAACTCAGAAACCCTAAAGGTGTGAGGTAACACCACAAAACTCTCACTCTCACCATCCCGTGTACAGGGTCGCGGGGGGACCGGAACCTATCCCAGGAGACTTAGGGCTACTTCGGGGTACCCCCTGGACATCGCAGGGCACACATACACACACATACACATTCACACACTCATTTACACACTAGCCAACATCACATGTGGTTACCCAAAGAAAACCCACAAAGCAAGTGGAGAACATACGAACTCCCAAACCCTGAAGGTGCTTGGTGACACTGCTAATCTCAAGGAGCAGTGTGCTGTCTTAACACTTAATTAGGAGAAGAACCATATTTGGTAACTGGGTCAGTGCCAGTATCAGTTTCTTGAAAAATATTTAAGAAAATAAGCGTTTTTATATTTTTGCACATTCTATGCCTTTAGCGTCATATGTTTAAAAAGAAAATGGTATTTATATATACACTTCTTAAAAAAAAAACATACCTAAATGGGCGAGGAATACTGTAATGCAACGCTCTTGAAATGATAAAAATGAAAACAATAAAAATTGTTTAAAACTTTCCAAAAGTTAAAAAAATGAAGTCCTGAAAAATGTCTTAAAATTTGTCATTTTTTTAATTTTCAATGATTTTGCCTTTAAAGTAAAATCTATCATTAAAAAACACATTTCTACGATTTTAAATAATGAAAAAGAATTTGAGAAAATCTGAACAAATCTCACAAATTGAAATCTTAATAAATGGATGTTAATTTAGAATATATTGAATTATATTATATCGTTGTATTATTATATCAGCACCTTCAGGAATATGAGCACAACATTCCATTCCGTTATTGGTAATGCTGAATTTGACCACTCTGAAAGCAGCTGTAATCTTCACCTTTGGTCTTATTTTACATAAAATCTGCCTTTTTTATTTTTATTTAAATTTAGCAAACATTTATGACCCTCATGAGTTTCCGATTCAAATATTATTGTTAGCTTCCAAACTTCCATAATACAGAAATATTTGTAATAAAGATCTAGATTAGTTAGCCCAGTTATGCTTTATCCTTATGGCTAGTACTTTTCCATCAGAAACTTTGTTAAAGTCATTTCCATAGCTTTATCCTAACAACCCATGCAACGCATTTAAGTCGGCAGCCCACCCCATGATGGCCACATTTTGACTCCCTTTTAAATAACAGTCCTTCACGCAGTTCTAAAAGGATGCTCTCAAACCAGTGTCCAAAGAAATGTTGTGTGAACGTCTGGTTTATTCAAAAGCCCCGTTATCTTGCTTCCCACACAGAGTGTGACTTAATATAACCTATTTTAAATTTCTAAGTTTGGAGCTTATTTTCCATTTGGGGTTTCATTTGTTCTGATTGTGTTCTTGTAGGAAAGGTCTGAGTATTTTTATGCCTCTGACACCAAAAAGGAAAAAGAAAAAAAAAACAGATAGGTGTGTGAAGAAGGATTAAAAGTAGCAGCAATCCTATAGATTTCATATTCCAAGTCATTTTTGTTAGGGGTTTTCTGAAGTGTGTGAAAGACCTTGTGTCAGTTCGTCATTTCTGCGAACTAGCCGAGTTCAACCCCAGGAAGGCAATGATTCAATCCTTAAGTTATGTTGAATGCTGGGTGTCTGTAAGCAAAACAGTCACTATAATTGAAGAAGTTATTAATCTTCTCTCTTATCTGCTCTTGTCTCAGCTGTTTGTTCCCCTCAGGATACAGCCAGTGTCACACAGGAGCTCCAGCATGGTGCTTTTAATGAACAATGAGATGGCCAGCATCAGCTTCTCCACAGGGCCTAACTTTATATTAAATCTCTTATTGATTGCTGTAACTTTGTTATAGGCACAATTAAAGTTTGCCTTGGTGTTGTAAAGGTTGTGGGAACTAGAGCTAGAGTCAACATTAACGTTAACACTTTCGTACCATCTCTAAAGGCTCACTCGCTCATTCATCATCTATACCGCTTTATGTTGTAAACAGGGTCATGGGGGGCCTGGAAACTATCCCAGGAGACTTAGGGCATAAGGTGGGGTACATCCTGGACAGGTGCCAATCCATCACAGGGCACACATATACACACTACAGACAATTTGGTAACCCCAAATGATGAGCAGGCAGTGAAGACGCCATTGAAAGGATGCGCGGAGGACATCTTGCACCATTAAGGCAATGCAGTGTTCCATGGTGGAGCAAGCAGCGTGAATCAGTGTATTGAATCAGTGCATATCTTTTTTTAATCTATCATTCAAAGGGCCTGTCTTTGGACTTTGGGAGGAATTCGGAGGACCCAGAGGAAACCTACCAAACTCCATGCACACAGACCCGAGGTGAGACTCGAACCCAGATCCCTGAAGGCTGTCCTACTTTTATTTATTTATTTATTTTTTATTTTTACCAAAATCATACAAAAAAATACTGTGAATTTCTGAGTACCTTAAAAGGTTAAATTTTGCTTCAGAAAACTCGGTCTGTTAAATCGCTGTTATCTGACCATTACTGGTAAAGCTAAAGAACAGCGAGTTCCTCTTTTTTCTGTATCTTTTGTCTCTTGCGTCAGTTCTGCTTCAATTAGGCTTTTGTTATCCTTCTGAAGCTGTCTTGTGGGATCCTGCTGATGAGTTGTAATAGTCACACTTAAAAGGAAAAAAGACGTTTGTGGAATGATGCCAAATCAATACTTAATAACATAGTAATAAACCTTTCGTAGCTCATAAATGTCTGAAGCAAACCGTAGTGGCAGTTGATTCAGAGACTAGAGAGAAATTGAGAAATTTCAACATCCTGGGCAAAAACAATCACCAAGTGTATGCCTCAATACATGAGATGCAGCAATAAAATCGAAGCATTTTCAAACATGGAGCCTATATCTATCTAGTGCAGGGCACTCATAAAAACAAATAATATAACACGGCATCAAGAACTCCTCTTCCTCCTGAAGTGAAGTAATCTAATGGCCCCTCCGAGGACAAGTTTATTCGCTATTACTCAGCACTATATATTCTTGACTGATCAAGCACTCGTTGCTTGCTAAAGCACATGTAAATGATTTCTATATAATGAGTGTGGTGAGGACAACAAGAAGGTGGGCAGGCAGTGAAGACGCCATTGAAAAGATGCACGGAAGACGTCTCGTACCATTAAGGCGACCCAATATTCCATGGTGGAGCAAGCAATGTGATTGAATCAGTGCTTCTTTTTTTTTATCTATCATTGGATGCACCGTGGTGAAATGGTGTATGGATATTAAAAGGCTGTTGGACTATGACGGGGTGGAAATGGTGGTTATGTTATTTTTTTGCATTTATAAATAAATGCTTTCCCAAACCACATGTGAGCTCTACAAAATGAAATCTAGAAAGTCGAGGGTAAATAAGAAAGGCTTAGGCGCTAGTGTTTAAATACGCTCCCTTTGCATCCTATGCACATCCATCATTAGAATAAGCTGCTTTCCTCCACTGCAAGGTAACACTGTATGTCAGCTCAGAGAGAGATGATGTACACGAACAGGATGAGCCTAAATGGTTAAATCGTGGTACTTTGTAGCACATCAGGCTCATGGTGGTAATTTATTCAAGGGCTCGGAGTGCGCCTTCTTAATGTACAACATTTCTCTGTGTGACATCCATAGAGAGCAGATGGTCAAGAGCCCTTAGGGTCATCGATCGGCGTGTGTACATCGTAGGTCCTTGACCTAACATATAGGCATTAGACGCTTCCAGTAGCGCTGCGCAGTATGCCTAAAAATTTTTATGCGTATATATATAGCTCATTGAGATATATATATATATATACACACACACACATATATATATATTTATATTGATTGATATTGAGTATATTGATTGATATCCAGTGTGGATGTTAGTAACAGTGATCTTGTTTGTATGAATGATGGCAACACCCCGAAGTCCCTATTAAATTAAAGTAAATGCTATATTAAGTTTATGGTTGAATACTAATTAACTCCCAATATATATTATCGTTCTAAGCTGAGTGTTTTTATGCCCTTAAACGAGACAGTTGCGACACGTCACTCGGGACCCTGACATGTGTTGCTACACATTTTGCACACTGGTACTGGCAGTTATTGTTGCTGAGTACCTCTCCAACGAGAACTGCCTGTGGGTCGTTTCCTGAGATGGAGCAGATGGAGCAGATGTAGGTCGCGAGTGAGGACGTGTTGCATATTCCAAGGTGTCAAAGCAGAAAAGGTGACGAAATAAGTTTGTTTTATTACCACTTTTGCACCTGAACACGACAGCTGTTAAATGATTGGATGCTTGCGTGTCACTCATGGCGTGCTCGATTTCCAGGAAATATGATATACGATATAGAGAATAAGTAAGTGAGTGAGTGAGTGAGTTTAAACCTACGCATACCAGTTTGAACCATTATTTACCATTTTTTATGTGGAAATTCTGCCCTTAATTTTAGCATGTTTATGCAATAATCCTTTTTTTCATGAGCTAGCATGAAAAGGGAGAATGCTTGTGATTTGATCAAGCCTTCGGACTTTGTGTACTCATTATGGACTTTCCTGTACATATATTTACATACAGTATAGCTAACATTTTCTCACCTACTCTTGTCTCTCAGTCTGTCTTTCTATGAGTCTGAGAGCGAGAGTGCTAATTTCGTTTTATACAGACTTTAAAAAGGGATTCATGAGAGCTCCACTGAGAAGTAGAAATATTTATCAGTCTGATGATTCATAGGTTCTGTTAGCACCGTGGGGGTTTTATTCCAGTGAGCTGGCATTTTCCGAGTTTCAATCTGCAGCTTGGCTACACAACCGTCTCAGGGACAGTGCTGCGTCTGTGAAGGATGATTTCTCTCCGAAGGGAAATCGGGTCTTTCCACTGAGGTGCACTGTTTGGTAGCAGTGGAGCAAGACCCTGATTCTGGGATATCACATAATTGTGGAAGTGCGAGAGAGTGTGCAGAGAGAAACACAGACCATGTCCATGACCAAGTTTGTGTACAAGCATATGTGAAGTAGGCACACTTTAGACTCTAGAGGGGTGAGATTATCAGAAGAAACATCTGTGCCACATTAGAACAGCAGCCACAGTGGGACATAAACCAAAAGAGCTCCAACACTAATGAGCTGCCTGCATGGAGCTGCAAAAACAAGCTCGAAACCCAAACGTGGTAATCAGACACTTAGCATGGGGCATCTTACTGGGCTTTTGTTCACAGTCTGCGAGGACGATATATGTTATTAATGGATAAAAGAAATTGTACGCTATTGTTATTATTAAGGTGAAACAGAAAAAGCAACAAGTATGGATTTATTGATTTTTTTAAAGTCACAAACCAGAACCGTGTATTTGAAGAGAAGCTGCAAATTCTTCATTTACCTCGTCTCAGGAGCAGCTTTATATCCTTGATTATAGGAATACTTCTTTAGTTCAGTTTCCAAACAAGCCTTCGGAGCTGTATCATTATGCCTCAGAGCTATTCCATTTGTTCTAGTTTATTCTAATTGAAAGCAGAAATTGTGGCTTGATTTTCTCAAGACCAAATAACAGTGTTACGGCTTGACAGGCAGGAGATTGAGATGAAGTTGACTGAACAACTAGCATGTAGGCTATTCATATTATCCGGGTTGATTTGTATTCATCCGGGATGTTTCATCAGCTAATAAAACGGAAGGTGTAATCTTTCTCTTGAATGATTGTCATTTCCGAACCTCTCCCTGACACGGGATGAGAATAGGTAAAGCCCTTTGTGTATGATATATCTCCGCTGGGCCGAGCTCACTATGGAATGTAAAACAGTTAAGCGGACCTCTCTTAAATATCAAATAAAATGGGGTGACATTTTTTGTCTGCCTCAGGAACAAGGTAATCTAATGGATTAACACAAGATTGCCACCTAAATCACTCACTTGCTCATTTTCTATATCGCTTATCCTGCTCAGGGTCACCGGAGGCCTGGAGCGTATCCCAGGGTACTATGGGTGGCAATCCATCGCACGGCACACAAGTACACACTCCCACATTACAGGCAATCAGGTAACACCAATCTGCATGTCTTCGGACTGTGGGAGGAAACCGCAAGACCTGGAGGAATCCGAGCATGGGGAGAACATGCAAACTCCATGCACACGCACACACAGACCTTAGGCGAAACTCAAGCTCTGATCCTATAGGCACAAGGACACAGTGCTAACCGCTATGCCACCATGTCACCCCTCCTAAATCAGGAATCACCAAAAAAACCACACTCGCACAAATTTGTTTTGTACTGAAACAGCTTAATTAATAAAAACCATAAAACAACAAATAAATAATGTATCAAGATGCATGAGGTTAATTATGAGGCTGCTAATGAGGTTACAACTTTACTTTTCAGACACACTCTACTGCCACAGCTAGATATCCCATGACCTCTAAACGGTGAGTCTTTTATCCCATAAATAAAGTAATCATACACTGTTCATATCTCATTCTGCCACATCCTGAAAGTTGAGTTATGCCTCAGAAGTGATCCTCTGCTGGATTGAATATCGACCAGTGATCTTTATGACTTCATGACTATATTTGTGTGACGGTCTGCAAAAGCAAGAGTTTAGCAAACAGAACAGAACAGACTGAAGTAATCACTGATTATTTCACCATATGATCTTTAAATCCTCTAGCATTTGCCTCAGGTGATGAGACAGAGACTGATGTTAATGATTTCAAATTTGGCAGTCATGGTCTTTTTTCTTCTTTCTTAAATATATCGGGTTATGAATAAAAAGATCAGTGAATCAAACTGTATTTTACTCAAGCCAGAATAAAAAGTTAAAATAAGGTTTTCTCATTCTTTTGGAAATGACATATTTTGTTTCTACAAAGTCTGTAGTTTTCAAACAGATACATTGTATATTACATTAAATGTAAACAAAAAATCTCGCATGATTGATCTTTTTTACATAAAAAAACAGCTACTTAAACAGGGTTACAGTACGTGTAGACTTTTTAAAGTTTATCCACTGTATCTAAATTCAATCATGGTTTCAGATATACAGGTACTTTACTTATTCAATTTAATAAAAAGTATGTACTTATATTGTTTTTTGAAGTATGTCCTAATATTACTTCGAAGCATGCAATTTTAGATGCTGCCAAGAAGAGAGGCAAGCATGACAGAGTGGGGTACTCTGCAGGCGCACACACGTGGCGCAGGCCACCGCCAGCAACATATTGCCTCATTAACAGATAGGCATCTCCTTGAGGAAACCAGGACAGGGACACAATGCCACCGTTTTCCCCTACAGAACCATCTGAGGTCCTGCCTCTAATGGGCAGTATCAATTCAAGCCACATCCTCATACCTCACAGCAACCATATCGGCTTTGTTTCCAACCAGAAGCACGCTTATTGGTTGCGTTTTCTTCCCCAGACATGAACAGATGTTGAGGCTATTGGGGGTGGAACAAACAGTTTGCTTTTTGAAACTCGTTCTTATTCAAAAGTCCTCTTTTTGTAAACCCTATGCTCTCTGTCTTTCGTCATTTAGAATTATAGTGCTGCTATCTAGAAGCTGAAAATGCTGTACACATTGCTGATATCTTCTCTTGTAATCATGATGAAAATGATGACCGTGACTCATCACTGCCACTATCAACAGTACTCCTATTTTTCCGAAGTATGAGGGAAATAATTATCTTTTTTTATGTTATTTTATCAGTCTTCTTTGCCTGATTCAAACGACTTTTTGAATGTGACCCACACAGTGGCACAGATATATGAGTTGTGACTATGCCTGGTAATCGAGCTATTCAGAATTCAAAACCAGATTTGAGCTCTCAGGATCAAAGCAGGAACTGAGTGTGTGAGTTTCTGAGAAGGAGTTACTAATATCGCCGGGGGAAAAATTCAAATCTCTCTGTCCCTCCACTGACAAAATCTACCTTGCACTCTTAAATTTTAATGTTCCCTTTTTTTGGGTGGAAAATATCTTCTAAAGAAATGCGTTACTTCAGTGAAACTCAATTTCCTGGATTAACAGATTTTCAAGTTATATTTAGATAACACTTACCTTGAAGCTTCCAATAGAGGAAGAACGTTTTATGCTTTCGAATAAAGCCTTAATCACATAGACTAGATTTACAGTATGATTTCACAATGTATGTTACTGTGAGTAGACTGTTTATTTAAAGACTGGATTCTAGTTCTTTTAGGGCAAGTGATATATAGGACATTTATTGGAAAATACTACTGTATGCACTTTTGTTTAAGCAACCTTAGCTTACGATTCAGTCCTCAGGGACTTGCAGGGAGACTGCATCTTTTTTTTTTTTTTTGGTTTGTTTATTTTTCCTAGTGTTTCATCTCTTAACATACTAGAGCAAGGTCAGTATTCTATAGCTCTTATTACCTGGCTGAGGTGTGTAGACGCTGGGACAGATTAAATATAAAGACTATCTGGGGGTCTTTAAGAACTGCATTGGGAAACACTGAGAAAGTATTGACCTGAATTAAGTACACTCTGAGCACAATTATGTAGGCTACAGTTTAGGCCAGGCATTAGTCTGAGGTGATGTATGTACCCCCTTGGAAAAAACATTGCTTGTGTATTGTTTGGATGGTTTAAGCTTTTATAACGGGTTTTACCGGAACCCTTCTCTAAATGGGAACTCTCAGCTGTATGTTACCATCAAAAATACTTTCAGTTCAGACGAAAGGTGTTTTTTGTAAGAGTGTAAAGACTCAGTTCCAAAATGGTCCTGGTGTTAAATTTGCACTTAAAATTCATCATACAGTGGCAAGAATAAATAAGTAAACTATTTGCAATTTTATGGTTTTCTGCATAAAGTGGTCATGAAATTCATTAATTTCTTCATCTTCTAGTCTGCTTATTTATACAGTACATTGGTGTTATAAGTTGGCATCTGAGTAATAGAACAAATCAACATGGTTTTTGCCTGTTAGTTTGTTTGTGCACACATCATGTAAAAACTACTAAACGAATTTTAATAGGGTTTCACAGGTGTATTTGACCAAGTTTAAGGTAACATATAGGCGTTGTTTTTATCGCAATCGGCCATGGAAATAGACGATAAACTACTTTGAAATTTAAATGGAAAACGTCCTTATAACATCGAAAATAAATTAACCTTGAAATCATTAGCTCATCTCAAAATTTAACAGATGGCGCTGGACATTTTTAATATGCGCTTATGAGTGTGCAATTTAAATCTACTTAATAAACGTGATCTTACATCCTTATTCCGCTCCCCTCACGATAACGCATAAAAACTTTATTTCATTCCAAAATTCAACAGATGGTACTGTACATTTTTAAAAACATGCTTATAGGTGTGCAGTTTAATTCCACAAGAACAAAGATGCGGGCAAAACTAATCGTGTGTATGGTCACAGGATGCCAGGAGCCTATCCCAGGAATTTTCGGGGACAAGGCGAGGTACATCCTGGACATGGTGCCAATCAATCGCAGGGCACATATGCTCACACACTCATTCACACACTACATGATGTGTGCACTACAGGCAGTTTAGGAACTTTAGACTTATTTGCATGTCTTCGGACTGTTGGAGGAAACCATAGTACTGGGAAAAAAAACAAAGATTTGGTACTGTGGTTACTCTCCATAGATGTGGCCATCCAGTCGAGATCACGACCAAGGCACACACAGGAGCAGCTTTCTGCTTTATGAAGTAATAAAGAATCCTAAAGTAACAACTAAAATCTTGCTGGACTTATTTAAGCTTATCATCTCTGTTCATGAGTCAACCATATGGAACAGGCAGGGTATCGACGGCAGGACACCATGGAGGAAGCCATTGCGCTTCATAAAACATCACAGCATGCCTTATGTATGTCAAAGACCACCTTGACACTCCAAAATACTCCTGGGAGACAAAGATATAACTGTTTGGGAAGAACACAGAGCACTACATATGGTGTAAAAATAGAACCGCATATCAGCATCCCCACAGTGAAATACGGTGGCGGGAGCATCATGAATTTTGGCACGGACAGCTTGCCATTGTGGAGGGGAAAATTAATTCCCAGGTTTATCAAGGAATCCTACAGTATAATGTCAGGGTGGCTGTCTGCAAACTGATGCTCAGGAAAAGTTGGGTGATGCAGCAGGACAATAACTCTAAAGATTGAAGTAAATTGCCTACAGAATGGCTTCAGAGACACAAAATCTGCCTTTAGAGCGGCCCAGTCAGGGCCTATACCTCAGCCCAATAGAGATGCTGTGGAATGACCTCAAGGGAGCCATTCACACCAGATGTCTTAAGGATACGGCTGATCTGAAGCAGTTCTGTACAGAAGAATGGTCTAAAAATTGTGTGGGTCTAATCCACAGTTATTGGAAGTGCTTGCTTGAGGTTATCGCTGCCAAAGGTGGTTTAGTTAATAAAGACAGGAAATATGATTGGTTTTTTTTCTATCAGCTTAGAAATATTGTGATTGGTTACATTTGTGACTTTGTTAAAAATAAGATTTATGCAGAAAATCAGGTAATTGCAAATTTCTCACTTACTTTAACTATACATACTACCTTTTGAATAAAAACAGATTAACTTTTTTAAATCTAAGAATATAGATTAGCAGCTAGACAAACTAATTGAGACTAAAAAAAAAAAAAAAAAAAAAGCCAACAACCAAGAACTGGCCACCTTGGTAGGAAGGAAGATAGAACATTTACCTAGGCAGGTTGCTAACAAATATCTTTGCTTGTTATGTTTGTGTGTTGAACCAAATGAAGTGTGAGGGAAGCTATAGTGCATCAAACTTTGCTATTTTTAGTTAATTAGCAGATAAGCCAAATGGGAAACTGGAGAGCAATTAAATAAAGCACAACAAAGTGTAAACAATGAAAGAAAAAAGAGCGTTCTGAATAATGATTCAGTCGCATGTCCAGATTTCTAGACATGCTCTAAATAGGGCAAAGTATGTAGCAGCACCCAATTATATATTGAGAAAAGTGTGTTTGAAGAATATTTGATTTGTTCTTTGGTATAAAATAATGGTTTCCTGCAGGTATTTGGGTTTCCTCCAACAGTCCAAAGACATGCAGTGTAGACTGTTTGACATTTCCAATCAGAATATAAATAAGTGCGTGTGTGTGTGTGTCTGTGTATATGTGTTCTTGTGCCCTGCAATAGGTTGGCACCCCATCCAGGAGGTTCTGAATTCCCTGGGATATGCTTCAGGCACTCGGTGGCCCTACACAAGAAAAGTGGTACAGAAAATATAGTGACAATAATCCACTGGCCTTCTGATTGTTTTATAATTTCTAATACTGGAGGATTTGGTCAATGTCATTATATTCACTCAGCGTCAGCAAGACGCTATTAACTGCATTATTCGTTCAAATCAGAAATGAAGTGTCGGAATGGTGGCTTAGTGGTTAGCCCTGTTGCCTTGCACCTCCAGGGTCAGGGTTTGATTCCCACTTCGTGTGCCCTGTGATAGACTGGCACATCTTGAGTCCTAAGTCTCCTGGGATAGCGGTATAGATGATGAGTGAATGAATGAGTGAGAGAAAGCATCTGGCCACCTGTTATTTAATCTTTAGGACATTTGTAAATTGTATGCCTGTATAAATTCTGCACGTGCTTTGTTTTAAACAAGTAATGAACGCACTTTAAACGCTAAGTAGGCGACATTTGTGCAATATGTCTCAATGCAGGCAAACACTCCCCCAGGGTATTCCAGACAGCCCATATTCTGTATTTCATCTATTCGAGGTAGTAAGCACACCTCTGCGCTAAGACGTGCATGTGCAGTGCTCAAGGTGAGGGTCACGCACTTCGGCCACGCGCCGCACGGTGGCGATCCTATTCCAGCGCCGGTTGCATCACTCATTCACCCGCAGCCGCACAATTACTCGTGGCTGAGCTGAGCTGAGGGTGCACAGCGAACCGGTGCAGGGAATGCATACACCCAAAGCGAACGGGGGATCGCCCTTGTTTTCCTTCATTCAGTTGTAGCCGGTGATCCTCCAACCGCCATCTCGGGCTCGCGGACGCGCTCGCGGAGGGGAATGGAATCTCGCGCGCGGCGCGACACAACTTGCCCTAAGACGGCTTAACGTTGATCGAAACGAACTCCTTTTTCAGCAACTTTAAGACGGGAAACGGGATACTACCATTTATGTTAGATTAATTCTCAAACTCGCCTCGTTCTGACAGACTGAGCGCGCGCGTCTGTGACGCACCGCATCTCTCAGAGCGCGCGCGGAGGGGGAAAAAGTCTGACTGACTTCCGAGCAACACGTACTCTCTCTTTCTCTCTCTCTCTCTGTCTCTTTCCTTCTTTCCCCCTTCTCTCTCTCTCTCAGAGTCTCGGAGGGAAAATGTCCGGCTGTTTGTTCCCCCTGAAGCGCGGGGTCGGCTGGATGCTGCTGCTGCTGCTTTCCGTTACCCCCCTCACACACACACAAGGTAAGGACGCGGGGTGTTTGTGTTTTCCTTTCAATCTGGAAACGACTTTGTAGAATTTTCCTTCTTATTTCTTTCCAAACCTTCACTCCATCCCTCGTTAGGAGTCGCCTCAGGGGGATGGGACGCTCTCAGCGACATTAGCGACGTTATTTTTCAAGCAAATCTGTCAAGACTGTGAAATAAAGGTGTGTTATGTTTGGATAGAGGATATCGAGTCTTTTCCAACGAGTGAACCGAGTGTTCGTGTTTAAATCCAGAACATTCTCACTTTTATTTGATTTTTTTTTTTTTAAACAGGGAAATTTTTCAGTTATACTGTGGCCGTTTTATTTCCTTTTTTAAATGTATCTGTTAAGTTGAAGCACTTGATAGGAAATCACTGACCCATCTGTTGCTGTGTAAGTTCAGTCTGTCAGCTCACCTCTAGCCTATTCATCAGTGAGGGGAAGGAAAGTGCCTCAGGACCACTACTGACCATTCTCAGCACAGCACTGACATGATAGTGAGTGATCAGGACAAACTGTGCACTAACTGTATATACTGTATATCTACGGCATGGACCGACAAGGTAGGTTTGTTCATTAAAGTGGCCAACAAGTGTCAAAAAAACAAAAAACAAACCCTGAGTGCTCTTACTCCTTACGCATTCCTATCAGTCAGAATCAGAATCATGTTTTATTCGCCAAGCGTGGTGACACAAACAAGGAATTTGATTCCGGCTGTTTGTGGCTCTCAAAGTACACACCAACATAGACACTGTACGTTTTTTCATACAAAAAAAAGTGTTCAGGTTAAATAAGGACAAAGATTTAAAAATCCTGAGTATGTAACAGATGTACATATAGTGTACAAAAAGTGAGTGTGAAAGGTAGTGCAAGATACCTCAGTGTGCATCACATATTGTAATATGTACAGTAGTGCAGATATTAAGTGGGAGGGATGTGCAGTAGGATGTAAGAAGTATGTTTGTAATCTAACACAATTTCCATTCGTATTAAAAAGCACCAGAACCAGTACACACACTACCATGTCATCATGGTTGTCCCTCCAATGGCTTTTTTTCCCCTGATAAATATATATTTTTTTGTTTTTTGCAAAAACCAGGAGTACAGTTGATTTTTACAGTTGATACTATATCTACCAAACAACCTAATTGGCTACTTAATAAAAAAAACTATTATAGTATATACTATGCGTGTATATGCAATACTGAATGAGCATACAGTTTGCACACATTTAGTTCAAGCTCGGGGTTGGCTTGTTGTATCCACTGATTACTTCAGTTATAATCGCAGATTAATTAGAGGCAATTCACCAAGATTTTTCCCAGTTGTAATTTAAAATATGTTTATTTTTTTAATTTTTTTTACATTTTATCATGGACAATCAACAAGCTCACTGTGATTTCAAATATTCCCAGTTGGGCTTGAAACCACACAGTCTGGCAGTACCCTCTATGCTTCCTGGAGTTTTCTGAATCATAGCTGGTACAGTACATGCTCAAGTGGCACATTACACCATACTGCTTGTTGACTCACCGCACAGCATTTTCTCATTCTTTAGGTCCTTGTGAGAGACAGCTGCCATTCATGTGCCAGTAAAGCAGCAGTTTGACCGCTGAAGATTGAGCTGCTGTCATGTTTCTGGATCAGAAATTGCAGCGATGGCCATTTTTTTTTCTTTTTTAGCAAACCAAATGACTCTACGTGTTGGTCTTTGGGAAATTTGACCTTTCGACATGTTTTGCTTTGTCAACGGCTTCCCTTAGCTGCTATAAAAATCATCCAGCTGTCCTCAGGCAGATGGTTGATATACAGTCCAGTGATCCATTTTGTTCGATGTGCCTCAAAGTACAGGTCTCGGTGATTCATTAGCTGCAAAGTGGCTTGGATCTGGTATTGTGCATTTGATAATGGCAACGCTCTAAGCATCGCTTTGCTGAAAGCAGCATAATTCTACAGCTCCTTGTCTTGGAAGAAGTCACACTATTATCCAAAGTCTGCCAGGCTTAAAGGAGAATCACTCAGACATACCTCATTGTATATGGCACAATGGCACGCCACTTATTAGAACTCTTACTCTGGTTGTGTCGGTTAAAAAAAAAACTGCTCAGTGTTTGTTTAGAATCTTTAACATTTTTCCGTATTGATTGTCTTGCCCTCAGTATGCTTGAATGGCTTAGAGGAAGCATGAATAAGTGTTTAAAAGGCCACCACCCTCAAGTCAGTCAATGACCAGAGAGTGAACATGCTCTCACTGCCACTTTGTGCTGATAAGCAATTATGGGAATCCACTTGGGGGCTCCTGAGAGGTGTGAGACTGCACAGGTAACTTCGACACCCTCTCAGAAGGGGGTCCCACCAGGAACAGAGCCAAAAAGTGGCATAATTGTTTGTGGAAGGTGGTTCCATAGCCACCAGTTTCTTAGTTTCATACACACACACACACACTCTCTCTCTCTCTCTCTCTCTCTCTCTCTCCTCAGAAAGCTGGGGTATTTATTCTGGGCCTGCTCGCTAATGAGCGTCCATGCCACTGCCTCGCTGTGGTAAATAGAATGGGCTCAGTCATCCTCGCAGAGTGTCTGGAGCTCAGAGGGTTGCATAAATTAGGGGCGTGTGAAAGCTGAGCGGGTCCCTGGGGAAGCTGAGGTGTCTTGTGTTTGTGTCATTTTTTCCCCCTTATTGAGAGGCAAATACACTTCTCCTGCTGCATTAACAGTTTGCCACGCTTTAATTCAAACAGGGGGACCTGACAGAGTCCACACAGGAACCAACAGTATGGCACACATGCCAGCTTATTTTATATTCATTTCCATGCCTTTCTGGAAAAAAAGAAAATAAAATCTCTAATATCACGATTTTTGACTTGTGAAAGAAAAAATCAGATAGAGGTCAAGTGGTGGTGAAGAGCTCGGAATAAATTTCTGCAGCTTAGTTCAATATGATTGTGTAAGTATGGGTGTGCATATCCCTGTGATGTGTTTTTGGAAAAATGACATTTTGCCGGTCCAAAATTTAAATTTTCAGTGACATCTTCCTGACATTTCACAATCATTAAATCTTGTGATTATATTTGATAATCCTGGCATTGCTTAAAAAAAGGAATTAATTTGATATACTTAAATCCTTACATGATTAAAAACATTCTGTTCTGCAGCTCGTTTAAGATCCCTTACAAGTGCGAACACACAAATTAACAAAGCATGTGCGTATACTGTCTGTCAAGACGTTGCATTGGTCTGTGCATAAAAAGTCAGAATAACACAAGTTTGGCATTTGCTTCGAGTTTATTATTATTTTTTTTACAGTGTCTGACAGACACCCCTGCCAGTTCTGGTTTTGATGTCCCATAAGTGTTGTAATGAGCAGGGAGGGATATGGTACTCCCTTATCCCTCCCATTGCAATACCATAATTATGCACGCGCACACACGGTCTTTGTGGCATATTTATCAGCATGCAGCGTGACACTTATTTAATTACACATCTCCAAGGCTGGGTTTCCGAATGGGAACAGATGCCTAGTGACTTTTCAAGAAAAAAAAAACATCTGTTTCCAACTGCTCTGATGTCCGGGGTGAATCCGGATGAAGCCTAAGCCCTGCTGTCCCTGCTGTGCCAGTGTCTAAGCAGTAGCTGTGTCTCACCAGCCGGTGCACTGTTGAACTGGGTCTACTGCCACACTCTTGCACCGTGCATTCATCCAATCTGAGTGCTATGGTTGGTCAAGAGATGAGTGGATTTGTCTGGAAATCATGTACACTGGTCATCCACATATATAGCTGTGTAGATGCAATGTCAAAGGCTTTTCTTTGTTTTGGGTTTAGGTTAATTTGCCGGAGGATCGATAACAGTCTGATAGGAGAGCGAATGTCGACCTCTGCAGGGGCGCAGATTCTGCTTCAGGATGGCTTTTAACCGACTCACTCAAGCGGCAAAACTGTGTTTGTGGTTCAGAATGGGAGTATAATCAGATTAGGTTGAAGTTTAGGCCTTGACAAACAAGGCCCTGCCTGGTAATTGCCATAAGCTGCAGGGGTATGACTGTCAGTGTGGATGTGGGGCAGAATGTGCCATGTCTAGCACCGAGGCCATGACACAATGCCATGTAATGTCACCCCCAAGGAGATCTGACTCTTTGCCCACGCAGCCTCTGTGCTGCCATGCTGTGAAAAAAAGCCTATTCCATTATTTCACTGTTTACGACGGCTGCCGGCTCAAATTTACCCATTTGCCATGCGGATTTAGTCAATTCTCCCGCAACCCAGTTAAAAAAAATCCCCTGTCTGAAACAGATAGCATATTAAAGTCTGTTACTGCTTGATGTGATCAAAATCATTTCGGATGTGTGAGTAAAATGATTCATTTGATGTAATGTGATAGGCTGGAAAAGAAATGAAGGAAGGAAAAAAAGAAGTATGAAGAATAGAAAACGAAAGCAGAGAGATAGTGTCTGCGTCTAGATTAAATACTTGATGAAGGGTGTGCCAATAATAAAATTCTTTATTCCACAAAAAACACGCTACTTCAAGGGTAATTTAAATCAAAGTCACAACGTGAGTTTTCCTCCCGTGTTTGGTTGTTTACTGACGGGAGGCAGAAAACCCCTAGGGTGTAATAGGCTTAATAAATGTTCTACATGTGAACTTGCTTTGGGGGGGGGAAGTCATGGCAAATTACAATAAAACTAGCGGGATGTAATTTGTACATTGTTGCCAAACTGTAAATAGAGTTTAAAATGAGTGTGTTGGCGAATCGGATGCAATAAAGCAAAATATTTCGAAGAGAAAGACTGTGTTGGGAGAGTTCTCATAGGGTTAGGGGTTGGTGCTCAGCCAAACCAGGCTGTTCTTTAGAAGAGACCTTGTTCGCTGATTTTGTACAGAGCTTAGGCAGAACCGTCTTGGAATGGTTCAACTGCAGGTAAAAAGGGAAAAAATTGGAAATACGGTGAAATTGTGACTATGTCATTTGCTCAGTGCATGCAGGCTTGTTCAGCCCCTGGGCTCTTCAGTGTAAACATTTAAAGAACAGAACGCATCAGCTGAAAGAAAACCGCAATGAGAAACAAAGCCTGCTACAGCTCCTCTCTCATTCAGCCTCCTTCCCTGGAGATGCTCTGAGCTTATTCTTGTCTTGTGAATAAAGCACCAAAAAAGGCGCAGGCAAAAAAGACATAATGATACAGCCACTGACAGAGAGATTGAAAAAGATGGGGGACAAAGCCGTAGAGGGAGACAGTTTCGTTGTTGCCCCTCCACCCCCCCCCCTTTTTTCACATGTGTAAAAAAAACAAAACAACGACACCCAGTTTTCTAGTAAAACTATGTAACTGCTTTTAAAACACACTTTTTAATCCTTTATGTAAAAATATATATTTTCATTAGAACTATCAGAATGAAGGATACTCTACCACATCTCTAGGGGTGTAATGACATACTTAGGTCATGATTTGATTTGATCTGATTTACCATACTGGCTTCACAATTCGATTATATTTAACTCAATTTTAATCAGGCAAAATTATGACTGAAAAGTAGGGATGCATCGATTGATTGGGCTATGGTCAGAATCAGACGTTTTTTCAGCTTAATTGGCCATGACCGGTATTCAGCCGATATCTTATATAGCCCTAGATATAACCGAGTCCGTGCTAATCGCACATGCACTTACAAGTGGCACAACAGAAATGCATTTGCTATTTCATGCAGCAATTGTGAGTTTGACTTATTCTATAGCCATCTATAGCCAGAAGCTAGGAGAAATCAGTGCAAGTTTCATGTCACACGTAGCGGCACGAGCCAATCATGTGCGTCTGCATTTTATTACTGCTTTCTAATGGGTCATGTTCAGCAGTTTTTGAAGCTTGTGTCTCAGATGAGGCTTTCTCTGGTGATTTTTTTTTTTTTTTATATTTGCACAAAAAAAAACTTTAATTTTAGTCATGTTACTTTTGTGCAGTTTTGAAAAAAAAAGTTATTAATTATTTAATGTTTTATTATACACATATAATTAAATTTTTCATTAAAGTAACAAAATTGCTTTGTGTGCTGTCAATTGCAAAAAGTTCTTTGCGAATAAAGAAACTTAGATAAAAACTAGTTTTACAGTTCAGATTTTGTTTAAAAACTTGAATTATTATCAGCCAAGAAAATTGAAATCAGTGCATCTTTACTAAAAGGGCTCCTTTTTTATTTCTTAAATCATAAACAGTGCAAAATAATGTGCATTCATGCCTGTATTAAAGGGAAACAGTAACAATATTTCGTTGACAGAAAAATGAGGTGAATGAACGCAAATAAAAGTTGCTATATTCAATTTATGTGTGTGTAGCAGTAATATTGATTTTGTTGTTTATGTCAGTATAAAATGACAGACCAATTAATGTTTAAACGCCCTTGAACACTGAATCTTTAAAGGAACTTGAACTTTACCATAATATTCATTTCTCATTATTTTAAACTACTGTATTTGGTAAAACTCACATTTTCATAAAAAAAAAATCATCAAACAAATAATAAAATTTTCCCAATAATAGAACAAAACACATCATTTTCAATCAACCATCACTGCAATATTATTTTCTTATGACTAATCACACTGTTCATAGCATGAGCCTTGTTTATAGTCATTTTTAGGCATTAGTCTTTTGTTTTAAAGCAATAAAGCAAGCCAAGTTGCCCCATGTAACAAATAAGGCAACGTTAATTAGCATACTGTTAATAATAATTAGCTTGTGAGTTGGCTTGTAGTCAACTGGCAAGTCCAGAGTAAGTATTTACATGGATAAGCAAATTAAAGTATGTTAATGGTTTTGTATTCTGCAAGTAAACAATACAGAAAAGCGACAAACAAATTTTCTATAATGGTACCTAATGCTGTTAATGATGCATCATCCATGACAGTTTGGAATTGACTGAGGCGGAATGTATCTGTAGCCAGCAGGTACTGAATCAAAAGGGTGATGAAGCTGAACCTATGCTGGCTGTGACCCTTTGCAGGGTTAAGGCAGTTGTGTATGGTCAAAGCTTGGATAATAACACAGTTGGGTTGAGACACATCCCGTCCTCAGTCACCTCTGTACACATATTTTTTAAATGTCATTTAATATTGAATACAATCTTTAGGATATACAAGCTGAGGGCACTTTTACATTACGAGGGCAAAAGGACGGGAACCAAAAATCCCCCAGGGGTGTGTTACTATTTTCAAGAGAAATAAATCAAGTCCCAATACGCGTCTGGCTCAGAGCCCATAGTTCCTGGACCATAAGGAGGTCTATGCAGAAACCTCATTTTCCTCTGTCTGAATATAGGGAACGGTAAATGATGGACGGGCACTTGTTAATCCCCTGCCTGTTCTTTGTGGCTCTTGGCATCTGTAATTGCTGCTGCCAGTATTTGTCTTGTTTCAGTTCACACATCGTCCCTTGGTCTTGTCAGGTGGATGAAGCCCCGGCCTGGTGTGGAGCCTCTTGTGGTTTTTCATCTTGTAGGCTACTGCTCACTATTGATTAGCACACATGTAAGGCTCTGCCTATTAGTCTGGTCTGAAGTCAAGGAGCATTGTATGCTTTGATGATGCCACCATTTGTCTTCTCATTAAGGTCCCTTGCTTTCCTTTTTATCTCTCTTTGCCTGTACCACAATACCCTGTAATAATGTATCTAGAACCAGTTCTTGTCACCTAGTTGCCTCAAATTGCACCACCTTCCTTGTGCAGTAAATGGCCAGGTCTCTATTAGTGGGTCAGTATGTCTACACAAAGAAATGTGTGCAGGTCAACAGTCAATGTCCTCAACAATAATATATGTGTGTAAATGCCTTGCCAATCAGGCTGCGTATATGTCAGCGATTCACCTCTAATCTCTTCATTCCGGCAGTCTTTATTCGGAGTGGCGCGCGGCTTCATATTTGGCATTTCAGGAAATTTCCGGAAAAGGCTCTTTAAGGTCGATGGTGATATTTTGTTCATGCAAATCAAACATTCCAGAAATGTCCGTGAGTCAGGAAATATATCGGGTCTTCATCTGCTCAGGCTGCCGTCGATGAGCTCAAAAACCGGAGCAGTTGAGTGAAGAGACTTCAGTCATGCATGGACTTTTCCCCTCAAGGCCACAACTGTGAGTGCGTTGTAAAATTAACAGCTTCGCTAGACTTTTAGATTAGTACCAGTTAATTAGGTCCATTGTTATGACAGTGAGGTATAAATCTCCAAAAAAAAAAGTTAATTCCTATGTGGCAAAGGCTGGTGCCCCGAATGATTTAATAATAGCTTGTGGAGCTATGAAAGACTGAGAGGTTAAATGTGCAAACTGTGGTGTGTGGCAATTTGCAACTCTTGAAGCAAAGAAGTTAGGCAGGAGTAAAAGAGATCTTTGACGGATATGTTTAGCTATTTATTTTAATTTCAAGGCACAAAAAAAGAATCCAATAATATTGCTTTAATGTGTTTAAACAAATGTGAAAATGTGCTTGTAATGCTTAACTATGTTGCTTAACAAATGTTGCACGAGCGCTACCCAGGTGCACGCGATTGCCTGCTTTGACATAAAGAAGCTTCGAGCGGGACATGAAATGCATCCAGAGTCGGCTGGCACGTGAGCTAAATTCACCATGTCTGCCATTTAAATCAATTCTGGTCAGTGAGGGAGGGAGTTCAGTGGAGAACCCTTTTTAATATATACTGCCAGAGCTATCTCAGTTTATTTGATTCAGCAGCAAACCTCAGGCACTGTTAATAACTGCTAGGCAACTTTATAATATAAATCTTTTTATTGATTGCACTGCTTCAGAGCTCAGGTTTGTCACTTACTTCAACCCAAGAGAAGTAATTCGGTGAATAACCAGAAACAGTTTCAAAATTTATATAGAAAAAGCCCCAAATGCACTGGGGAAACTATGGGTGTATGAAGTAATCCATAAAAATTCACACAATCTACAACACTCAAATTCAACTCAACTCAAATTATTTTGCCGCGCTATTTTAAAAGCGGGAAATAAAAAGTATGTATCTGTGCGATAATAAGAATTTCCTTATACAAGAAGTCTGGATCCAAAGGTGTTTGTCTTTAGGTGAATTGTGATACATTTCCCTTTTTTTTTTTATTTCAATATTGTGATAGGAACTTTGAATCATTTTAGTGACTCAGTTGTTTTAATATTCAGAAATAAACCCCCAAACCGTTTACATGCACAAATTTTGGCTATAGTTCCAGTAATAAAAATATTACAATGCTGCTAAAGACATATTATGATGAACAAAATGAGCAGCTCACCTCTTATATCTTCTGGTCTGAGTCGTTCGTTCGAATGATTCAGACCAAAGACTCAAAGGTAACTACTCACTTCTGTTTCCTGTACATAACCTATAGAGGTTTTGTGATGCTTTGCGCATATGCGCCCAATAGAACATGAATGAATCACTCTCTGAGACTACTCGTTCTTCTGAGTCATGTTAAAGACTAGTTCAAAAAAAATTAATTGTTTATGAATGACCCATCACTATATCAAAACTAAACTAACAACGGAAAATCTAATAAAACCAGGCTTAACTTTTTTCTTTGCGGTCATCTAAAGTCAGAGTTGGTCCAAAACAACTGCACTAAAGAAGGAAATCATCTCTGCATGCAACAGCATCAGTTCTGATACATTGAGAAATGTTTAACATTCTGATATTAAGTGCTGCCACAAGTCAGAGAGTAACAATTTTATCATCTGTACTTTTTAAATACATATTTGTCCCATGAATCCAGGCATTTTGGGCCACCCTGTATCGTCAGTAAGCAATAAAATGCTTTTATCATACCGCCAAAATCCTTTAAAATCGCATTAACCAGAGCATTAAGCATAGAGAATGATTCATGACGTGTAATGAACAGTAATTTTTGACAGATGGTAATGGGTAAAAAGTCCACCGTTTCAGACAGGAGTACCCAGAACAAACTGAGCGAGATTTTGACATGAGCAGACCTTTAACTGTCTCTCATGTAATTACCCTGGAAGCATAGATCGTGTTGAGCACAATTTATTCAGGCCTTTGAACAATTTTCTAACAGTCAAGCACATATTAATATCTGCAAAGTACATGCAGTAACCCATGATTGTAGAGCACAAAGAGACGGACCGGTCCTGGTTTTTGCTTAGCGGAATTAATATTTTTTCTCAGCGACTGCTTTGGACAGATTTGGGATTGCAAACACCAGCATTCAGCGTAGTCTGTCTACTACATGAAACGTGTCGTCCACGTCGTTCTGGTCATCATATTCACCACCAGTGTATCCAGTGCTCAGGCCAAGCAGCCTGTTTTATACACTTTACCCTCTGGTAAGGTCAGACCTTCTCTAAACAGTTTTATTGTTTTCTTCTGAAGCATCTTGTAAGACAATATCTCGGTCTGATGCACTTTGACTTAGACAACCATGGCATACAAAAGGTCACTGGTGTATGAAAGAAAGGGAAGAAACAAAAGGAAAGGAGAGGAAGAGGAAAAAAAAGATTTCCAGACATATCAAAGATGTCATGGCTGAGGGGAAAGGACGCTTCCGTCAGCCCGAATCAGTGCAGCATCCCATGATCTGAGCAAGAACCTGACGTCAAGGCCCAAAGCTTTAGAACTGCAGGGTTTAAGGACTGAGAGCTGACACACACACACACACACACACACACACACACACACAAGCCTCTAATTTAAGAGTCAGACAGTATGCCTAAATATACTTTTTAAATAGGTAACTTCTCTTGAGTTGCTGATTAGGGTTATATAAACTGTTGTCTCACTCAAGGTTATTTACAATTTTAAACACCCGTTTAGGTGGTAAGTAAATTAAAACCTGCGTCACAGCTTTAGGCCAAAAACATTAGAAATTACAGGGCAGCCGTTTACATGGAAACGTGTCTGGTAAGTCACCGAGCTTGCTTATGTTGATGATGAACAAAATAAAAGCTGACCATGCTAAGTAAGTTGTTCTTGGTTCTTGGTCACACGACTGTGATGTCACATGCCTTAAATCATCTACAAATTGTCTGTGCATTAATTAATGGGATGGGTGATAATGTAATGATATATGATAATGTAATTACCTACAGTACAACTCCACTAAAAAACATGCCAAACTTATTCCAAAGCATCACAAACTGTCTACAACTGTACAATATTTATTTTCGATATTAATTTACAATTTTTAAGGGAAATTTTATTTACTAATTTAGTGCACAGTGTTGGATTTAGTCATTATAGCGGATTGAATGAGAAGTGTGTATGAGCGTTCCAGTAGCATATTTTTGGATACAGTTATTTGTCACGAAGAGGCGCAAACCACCTACAAATTACCTTTCAATATGTCAAGATCTAGTATGAGGTTTTATTAGTCAGTGATTAGATTTTAAATTTTCATGCACCCTTAAATATTTTTGGACAGCAAGGATTTTTTTGGGGGGGATTCTAGTTCCAGATCAAATTTGGGAATTTCTGAATGGTTTATTATTCTTGAGTTTGCATGTTCTGCCCTTGCTTCTTGGGTTCCCGCCGGTTTCCTCCCACAGTCCAAAGATATGCATGGTGGACTGACTGGCATTTTCAAATTGCCCATAGCATGTGAGCAAGTGCATATTAGTTTCCGACGATATACTGGCATCTGATCCACGTGGATAGGCTCCAGGCCTTACAAGACTAAGTACAGGTTAAGTGTTATAGAGAATGCGCGAGAGTTGTTGTTGGTATTTCGGCTGCTCCCAGCAAGGGGTGGCCACAGTGAACACATACAAGCTTGGCACAGGTTTTACGCCGGATGCCCTTCCTGACGCAATCCTACCATTTTACCCGGGCTTGGGACCAGTGGCTGGGGTTTGTGCACTGGCAGGGAATTAAACCCAGGCCTTTTGCATGGCAGGTGAACTTAGCCACCAATGCACCAGTGAGAGAGTATTTTATAATGTTTGTTTAGAAATTTTTTATTAATTCTAAATTGTGATTAGAATAATGAAACAGCATGATTAAACTTATAGTCCATACTAACTTTATTATTATTATTATTATTATTATTATTATTTTATTATGTTTTAAAAAATGTATACTCAATACGTAGTGTAAATTATTGTGTTCAGATTTCTTTATATGAAAAGTCATTAACTTAAATATGCAATTAAACCATAATAATTAAATTCTGAATGTGAAATGTTAAAGTTTAATTTCCCAATTAAATAGAAGTCAACCCTAACTTTTCCAAGAAAAGACACTGCACAGACCTCGGTCTAAAAGACCGCATGTTGATTTCCCTCAATATCGGCAGTTCAGGCTAATCATTGTCCATCATTGTGTGAAAGAAAAGATCAGACTCATGCGTGGATGCACAATGTATATTATTTAGTCCACATTACTTATTGTATTACTAGACTACCCTGCCAATATAGAGAAGAATCAATACTCACTTCACTATGGAGAGTTCATTTTTAAAGCAATGTTTTTGGAGTACAAATGCGCAATATATAATAATCATCATTTTTCATATGACAGCATTGATCAGTGACAGCAGGGAAAATGACAACTCTGTTGTGAAACTCCTGCCATATTACACAGAGATTGCTAAACAACTAGATAGATTTTCTTTTGTTTTTGGATGTGAAGTGTTCCCAAACTGGTGCAAAGCTACAGTACCTTCTCTCTGTGCCACCACACGCAATGCACTGTCGGTATTCTCATACATATGTATTCAGGTACATTCACTGTCTTGTCTAAATTCACACCTTTAACAGATTACATAATTTTTTTTTTATTTGTCATTGTCCAGGTTCATTGAGTGTGCCAGTAAGAGTCTCAGATGCGATTCAGTGTGAGATGCTTTTCTGCTCACCAGGATTGTTAAGAGTGGTTAGTTAATTTACTGTAGATTTCCTTGCCGTTCAAACCAGCGTGGCTAATCCCCTTCTGAACTGTTCTCAACATTATGGCGCTTCTTTTTCCCACAAAACATGATGTGATTTTTTGTTTTTTGTTTTTGCACCAAACTGTGTAAACTCTACAGACTGTTGTGCGTGAAAATCCCAGAAAATGATCAGCTTCTGAAATATTCAGTACAGCCCATCTGGCACCAACAGCCATGCCATGGTCGAAGACACTGAGATCAAAATTTTTTTGTTAAATTCATATGTTTGATATTAGCATTAACACTGCTAGTTTCATTGATCCTGTATCAGTGTGATATATGCATTTGCACGAGACAGGCTTATTAGATAATTAAAAATATGAGCAAGGATATAGGGTGTTCCTATTAAAAAGAACAGTGTGTGTAAAATATATATAACCTAATTTAAAGTTTCAACTTCATTGACGCATTTAATAGTTAGCACACTAACTATTAGTGTGTGTGTGTGTGTGTGGGGGGGGGGGGGGGGGGGTGGGTAAATTGAGGTTACGCTCACCTTATTAAAAGTCTATGGCTATCGCAGCATATTTGCAATACTGCAGTCTAAAACAGCCAGAAGAGCTTTAACACAGCCTGTTTGCACCATAGGGCATTCGAGAGGAAGAAATATAATTGTTCAGTCAGAAGGCTAAGAGAGGAAAATGTGAGGAGAATAAAAGTCAGAGGTGGCCGTATAAAGTATAATTAGGCATAATTAGTTTTCACGGTGCAGTAAGACATTATCAGTCAACATAACTTAACTTACATTTAACACTATGGTCCTTTGTTTCGAAAATAGCTATCGGGTGTTAATCATCCTAATAATCCTTATAAATTCATGCATGTCTGCATTTTTATGTATGCTTTATGGTACTGTTTCTAGGAATGAGGCGCAGACATTTGTATCACACAGCATGGTGTTCTGTTCAGTTCTGGGACGGAGCAGTATAGAAAGGAAAAAAATGATGAGTGTACAAAATGTCTACGGGGAATATACAGTGCTAAAAGCAGACTTGATGCCTTCATTATATCATCATTAGATTAGGAAAAAAACAAAACAAAGATGGAACGATTCCACCTAGAGTACCAGCTGTTTTCAATGCCCATACAAATTTTTTTTATTATAAATTTTACATATATATATATATATATACGCGGCAAAAAAAGAAACGTCCTCTGACTTTTAACTGTTTTTACTTTCAGTAAACTTAATGTGTAAATATTTGTATGAACACTAAAAGAGTCAACACCATAAGACATAAACAAAAAATGTTTCACAATGTGTCCCTGAATGAAGGGAGGCTCAAAATCAAAAGTACCAGTCTGTATCTGGTGTGGCCACCTGATGCTTGAAGTACTGCAGTGCATCTCCCCCTCATGGACTGCCTATTGCGGACAGTCTGAGCACTGATGGAGGGATTGCGTGTTCCTGGTGTGACTCGGGCAGTTGTTGTGGCCATCCTGTACCTGTCACGCAGGTGTGATATTCGGATGTACCGATCCTGTGCAGGTGTTGTTACACGTGGTCTTCCACTGCGAGGATGATCAGCTGTCCTTCCTGTCTCCCTGTAGCGCTGTCTTAGGCGTCTCACAGTGTTCACATGCCAATTTATTGCTCTAGCCACATCAGCAGTCCTCATGCCTCCCTGCAGCATGCCTAATGCACGTTCACGCATCTGGGACCCTGGGCATCTTTCTTTGGGTTTTTTACACGGTCGGTAGACAAGTCTCTTTAGTGTCCTGCGTTAAATGCCTACTTTCTGTAAGCTGTTAAGGTCTTAACGACCATTCCACAGGTGCATGTTAATTAATTGATTATGGTTAATTGAACATGCATGTTATTTGGATTTTTACAACATTATTGTTGAAATACACAGTCCTGAGAAAGGGACGTTTCTTTTTTTGCTGAGTATATATATATTTATTCACTTTAACATTTCCATATGTATGATTTTGGATGGGGTAGACAGGGTCCCCCTAGGCAGGGTGCCAATCCATCGCAGGGCACAGGAGAACACACATTCTTTCACAAAGGGCATTTTGGAAATGCCAGTTAGCTTAATCTTCATGTCTTGGAGGAAACCAGAGTACCCAAAGGAAACCCATGAAGCACAGGAGAACATGTAAACTCCACAAGCACACACACACAGACAATCCCTGGACCTTGTACTGTAGGTGCAAGATTATAGTGCTAACCACTACACCACCCTGCCGCCTAGTGCAATCAGTCCTAACAAAATAATACAGTCATGTCTCTCTTTATATGTAAACAAAGTCTAGTTCCATCCTTTTTATTTTTTTATAGGATCAAATTAAGTTTGTCCTTTTTTATCTCATAATGTCTGATCCACTGCTTTTAGATGTTGTGTGTGATATCTGTGTGATAGTGATCCTGGGTAATCAGGTCATTGGAAATTTTAAAACAAAACAAAAAATTTAATTTTTTGATTGAAAATTTTAAATACAATAGTTTTTACTATTTATTTATTTTGGTTTAATGCTGTACAGTATACCAATACTGCCTCTTTTTAGTACCGCTCTACTAGAATTTCAAAAACGTTACTATAACAGCACTTTAAAAATATTGATACTATTACTATGCATATTCCTATATGGTCAAACTAAAAGGAATCTGTCTCTTTAAAGACAGCGCTAACAGCAGTGATATGTGTGTGATGTAGCAGGAAAAAAAATCTGTAATATGATACTCAAGAAGCTTTTAAAAAAATCACAAGCAACTGTAGAGAGACCAGATCAGATCTTTTTTTTTTTGTTTTTGTTCAGAGACGACTCGATGAGATGGCCGCAGCAAAGAGGCAGCACAAAGTGAAATATGAAGATATTTCAGTTATAAAGTGGGCGAAAAAAACATAGCAGTACCGCTGTGCCAGCGCTGTTTTCAAGTGTTGTAAAGTTGTTTCATATCGGGACATTCACTGCACGTTCGAGACTCTCTTTTATTTCTTAAAAAATAAACAAATAAAAAGGACAGAAACACACATTGTCTTAACCTGGAAAGGACAGAGAAGCAAAAATATTTTTAACTTCCATTAAATACACTGAATCCAATCTCTCAGAAATGCAGATCACTGCCGCTTTATGGTAATAAAGTCAGTTATACAACTGACCAAGCAATTTTTATGGACAAGAGGCATTCCATGAGTGCTGATAAAGACTATAACAGCACTGGAATGTTTAACTATATGTTTCACACCGCATCACAGGGGCTCTAGCAGCTATTATTTACACGAATTGTCGGTCGCCAGCTTGTAGAACTAGTTGTTCTATCAGAGCTTAATACCTGATTAAATAAACAAACACCTCATAATCTGTTCATAATAAATACTATTTGTAGGACTGTTGTATAAAAGTAAAAAGAAATCATTGTGTTAATGACCTGGGCAACGGTGTAACATTCTATAAAGGTTAAATTCATCTAATTCTCATGTAATCCTCACGGTGTCTGTCAAACAGCAGTGTTAAAGTAAGTCTGGTTCAGTTAAATGTTAAGTTTGGTAGCAGGATTCATTTACTTTTAAGGCATGTATATTTTATCAATGATTCATTATTGTGCACATTTTTAAATGAGTGATTACACATACTGTATAATACTCACTACCAAAGACACAACTCGAGTTTGAAAACAACATAACATGATATAAATAATCAGGACTAGTTAATGGAGTATCTAATCAGTAGAGATGGGAATTAACATGGACCACCTGATACGATATCATCACACCCTAAAAAATGCTGGGTTAAAAACAACCCAATCTGGGTTGTTTTTAACCCAGCTGCTGGGTAACTATTGGACTAAATACATGCTGGTTTAATTTAACCCAGCAAAATGGGTTATTTTTTTAACCCAGCAAAATGGGTTAAATATTCAACCCAAATGCTGGGTCATATTTAACTATAATTCTGGGTTAATTCTACGACATAAATTGGTCAAATGTTCTACCCAGATGTTGGTTCATTTTAACTGCAATGTTGAGTTAATTTTACCTCACAAACAGGTTATTATTATTTTCATGTTTTACAGTGAATCTGTAAAAAAAAAAAAAAAAAAACTACCCACATCTATTAAACAGTTAAATTACTTTGATATACTGGTTTATTACAAAAAAAAACTTTAAAGTTTTGCAAACCATACATATATGCAATAAACAACATCCTATTAAATGTTCATAGAAAAAACTTTTATTTTTCAAAAGCACAAGAGCAGATAATCAACAGCGACATCATTACTATACTATTACTCACAAGGGCAGAATGGAGTAATAACACAAATAGGCTGAGGCAGCTTCTACAGAGCAGGATCTCTCTGTGACATTAGATATCTTTTCTGCAGAACAAAACTATCCAGCCCTGGTCCCGTTTTAACATACAAACACTGTCTGACTTTTCAAGTAGGCCTTGCTATTTCATAGCAACATTACAAAAAGTCCTATACAGGGGCACACTACTTTGGATAGTTAATGTCAAAATATCAAATGCCTTGAAGCACACATGAACCGCCCCAAGTAGTGTGCATTGCTCCAGAGCGTGAACCACCAGAATGACGAATGCCTGAAAGCAGCGCTGGTCATCATCTCCCAACGTCAGGATGTACAGTAGGGGTACGGCCTTGACCCTTCAGCCTGCTGGAGGTATTCCACCATGTTGGTGCCAACCTTAAAGAAATGAAAGAAAGTTAAAAATTGGTTGAATAACAACGATTAAACTGAATAAGACTATCAATTTAATGTGTAATAGGATTTATACTAAATAAAAAAAATGACAAAGCTAGGGTATAGGTAACATGAAACAAAAACCTGGAGACAGCTACTACCAAAAATAAAATAAGCACGGCTTTTGGGATAAAGCTCATATATATAAATATATTGATACTTCCATCTAGTATTTATCTGTACAGCTGACTGATAGTTAAGTTAGCCTGAGTCACAAGCAACTTTGGTTATAGAGGGCTACCTGGTTATCTTACATGCAGCAGTCATTATTTGCATACTACTTGCCAAAGGGGGAAAGGTGTAAAATATTGTTATACCTCGGGAGAAACGCGGACGAATTTTGACCGCAGAGTAAATAAATTACTAGCTGGTGAAAAACGGGAGGTTAGCAGGTGTGTATATTTGTGAGAGGGTCAGTGTTTTGTAACACCCCAGCATTTTATTGTCTCAAACAGTGAGATTAATAAAGTTCTAATGTTAATGTGGTTGCTAACGCTAGCAACCTAACTAAATGCTAGCGTCATGCTAATCCTACAGTTACAGTTTCGTCACGCTGCAAACATTCTACAGAGAAAGCTAAAAAGCTCAGAAATCTTATCAGTTTCTTTCATACACAGGTGGGGTTCTTTGGCTAACTATAGCAGCTATTGTCAGCTAAATTATCTTACCTCAGACCAGCCTGAAAGTTTAAGTGTAACCTTAACACGGTAACAGTAATAAATCTCACATATAGTAATAATATTTCAGTCATATGTGACTTAGGTGAGTGAACTTGTGTATACAGACCTTGTATTTAACGTCATTTTCCCTTAAATGAACCGTCATCAGCGGTGTGGGAGCTCAAGAGAGACACGAAGCTCTGACTGACAGCTGCTGAATCCACCGGTGAACTTTGGGGGAGGAGCCAATCAAACTTCAACCCAGCAGCTGGGTTACACAAAAACTACCCAACTCCCAGAAAAATGACCCAACAGAGGCAACCCAGCGCTTGGGTAGAAAAAACAACCCAGCGTTTATTAGAGTGCACGATAGCTGCGTGCCGATTCGTTTTAAATTGCGATTCTATAAGTATCATAATAATGTTTTTTCTTTCTGATTTTGGTACAATTTTAAGAAAAATGTACGTCACAGGATCCTGTGCTGCCTGCACAATATTTAAAAAGTTTAGAGTGCACCACCTGTAGGATTATAGAGGAACAGCAACCCTTTACAATTTTAAATACAAATAGAAATTAACCAAAAAATTGTTTTAAAAATCAAATTTTGGAGTCAGTGTGGCAATACATGAATTATCACAAAAAAGAATCATGATACATCACTGAATAATTCATCCCACATCGATCCATCCATCCATCCAGCCTACAGGTACAAGGCCACAGTGCTAACAACTAAACCACTGTGCTGCCTTCCCCCATCCTCCTACCGCCCCTCATCTCTACTAATTAGTGTAATCGAAATAGATTCTTACAAACTAAGTCCATCATAAAATTTTTTTTTTTTTACTTTTCTTTACAAAAATATAGCGCCTCTGGCTCAAAAAAAAGATATCAAGAAGTACATGTTCTACAAGTACAAGAAGTTCATGATGGTCCTGGTATTAAAACGAATAAAAAAAATATATATATATATATTTTATAATAGGAAAAAAAACTTCAGCTTTTTAGTCACTATAAATTAAACTAAAGGTTTTGGTGGTTAAATTCCTTTACATTTTCCAGTATGTATAGCAGACTGTTTAACAGATTAAAAGTTTACTCTATTTCCTTCTTTAATGCGCTTTAAATAAATAAAAGTTCTGCAATGGCTGAAATTCTCTTACAGCGAAGATGGAGCTCTTTCATATGGAAGTGAGCTTATTTAATAACGTTACTCTAAGGCGCACTCTATTATACAGTCACTTAATAAAAGGAAATTAATTTTAATGAAAGTGGTGCGGTAGCATAATTTATACTAGCTTTACATGACGTTTTCTACTTATTATAAAATAACATCTCTATACTGTGTAAGTAAGAATATCAAGATATAATTTTTTTTTTTTTCCAATTATTCAGTGTTACTACTAAGTATGCATGCACAGATTTATGCAGCAGTGTGTGAAACCACAACGGCACCCAGTTTCACCCTTGCTTTTTGCCATGTTCGGCTGAGCGGTCAGCGCAAACCAGTGTTAATTAATTCCTTTGTATAATCGCCTTTTACAAAATGAGCAAAATGAGAGGAAAAAGTTTTACCTTTTGTCCAACCATCTAGTTCTGACATTTCCGTCTAGTTTTTGTTTACTGAGGAAAATGTAATTAATTTTTAACATACATTTGAAGGAGAATGGTAAATTCTTATAATTGAATTCTTGCCGTTGAAAAGAGGTTCTTGATAAGGATATTAACTCTTAACAAAATTAACAGTCAACAAGCTGCTGTGTGGGTCAAATTGCCCTTGATTGCTTTCTAATTGTATGTATAGTCAGCTTTCAAAAAATTATAGACCACTAACAAGAACTGTTTTTATTACCCATTAATGTAAAAAAAAAAAAAAAAAACTGTTCCATTGTATGCAGGAAGCAGTAGCAGTCTTATGGCATGACAGCATCAGCATATGGTCTTAGTCATTACAAGACGAGAAGAATTAATGTTGTGTGTTAATTAACAACATGGTAAATAGATCTGTTTTACTAAATAAAGCTTCTGTTCACACAACACATAAAAACAATTAAATAAGATGTGAATAAAATAAACAGATTTGTACTGCAACATTGTTCTGTTCCTGACAAGGTTTTGATTAATTTTCTAACACAGTTCTGACAATATTAACGGCTGTAGTTCAGATCTCAGGTTTAAATTAATGCATTCATTCCAGTGTTGCTGTTTCTGTAGCAACTCGTACACAGCCAGCTGGTATAGATGCTCTCCCTAATCAAACCTAATAATAATAATAGAATAATAATAATCGCCCAAAAAAATATATGTAAAAAAATATATGTAATTAAGCAATATCACACGAAAGGGAGTGCTGTTGTACTGAATATCAGCACATCTGTGATGCGGCCATAAGCACAAAGGTGCAGCCTGAGCATAACCTGTGATATTGCTGTTATACTACAGTTCTACAAACTGCATTTATTATCAACAGATTATTCTTTGTTTGCTTATTGGACAATTTTTTATTCTTCCAACCAACACATATCCTTCCTCGACCAGTGAAACTAACTAACAGTTAGCAACTGACCAAATGTAAGCGTGTACAGGGTGAAAGTAGTTTTAAACACATGCCGGTACTATGCAGCTAAAAGTTAAGGGGAAAAAACCATGAAGGTAATGCACAGTCCTGTAAATCCTGTAAAAGTTTCTCTTTATTTTCCACATATTTTCCTTTAGAATATCAGCTCTAACTTCTGGGTTCCATTGATAAATAGTAATAGAAAAAGGAGGTGCAATATATAGAGTGTACAATCACTTGTTCCACAAACCAAGCAGTGCCCTTGATCAGGGTTTTAAGAGGGATTTGGGATTTAGCCTTGTGTTAGCAGGCCAGTTAGCTTTGTAGCTTGCATTAGCAATGAACAAAGGAACAATTTAGAACGACTTAGAAGAAATTACTAAGGGGACAAAGTGATTTTAAAGATGATGTGTTTTCTTGTGGAAAGTGCTTCTATGACTGGATTTGAATGTGGGGTTTTTTCCCGACTGACTTTCATTTACCCTGCGATTCATTCATGGAATGCGTGTCATCCAATCAGATTACTCAGTCAGAAGATTTTGATATAGTATGATTATAGTATGAAGAAGAAATAGTGAAATAACTATTTTTGAAAGAAGTCTCCAGTGTCACCTCTCTAAACTAAACCAGTTCCTTTAACAACCAGTTGCTCCTTTAACAATCTGCTCATTCCAGTTCATATCCCATATCCCATTGCAGTATGGTAAGGCAAGCACACACTTTCCCTGAGACACACATAATGTGAACTATAACATCTTTTGAAACAGCTTCCCATTGTGCATCACACTCCGAGAAAAGCGTAGTTTGCTGGTTCTGCATACATAAGCTCTCTTTCTGTCTCTTTTGCATCACTCTGGAGCCCGAAACAATTGTAATATTTAGCAAGTTGGTGTATATTAGGAGAAGAAGAGCTATGTTTCTCAAACACCACAAACATTTGAAATGTCTCCCCATTTCAAGTTAAATGTGTCGATCAAAACCAGAAAGTTTCGGTTTTTTTTTGAGTCCGTTTCGGTTAATTAGTAAAACGAAACCCGATTTACTCAGACCTGCGTACTGTGGCACAGAAGTGTTACATATGCGTTGACGTATGATGCTGGCACTAATGGATGCTGAGGCTTGTTAGCATTTCATTACCGAAGAGAAGGCTATCAGCATGCGGGCAAGATGCGAGGTGAGCTGACGGCTCCCTCTGACCTGCCTATTGATCCAGCAGCCTCATTAAGGCCGCTTGTCCAGTTGGCTTTCACGCAACAGACCCATCACTGTAAGCCATGGCAGAACACACACACACACACACACACCACACACACACCACACCACACACAGGGACATACTGCTGCCTTCCCTATGCAAACATGAGGGTGGTGGTTTTTAAAAGCTTTAATCATGCCAGTCTTGTGAGAGCTTTGGCGCCTTTCCCTTTTACTGAAAGCTTAGTTTATTAATGGTGCACACAGGATGCCGAGAATGGAAAGCTTGAGAATGAACAAAGGATGCTCATGTGTGTGTGGGGGGGTCATAAACGAGGTTGGGTCATAAAACACTTCATTAAGACTTCATTCTTAATGGAGGAGCAGAGACAGTTCTAGTCTTCCATTCAAACTCCTTTTATTTGATGTGTGCTTCCCAAAAGCGATTGTATTCATTAGTAATGAATTTAGAGAACAGCAGCAGTCTCTTTAGTTGCAACTTCAACATCAGATGCAAGTTAAAAGTTTATCATGATTTAGTCAGGCAGTCGTACTCTTGTTTTGTCAGTGAAAAACTGACTTGCGGCCTGAATTATCCTCTTTGATTTTTTTTACCTCAAAACCTCAGGCCTTTACACATATTCCCAACACAATGGATGATAAGCACACCCATGTGATTCGGCCTTATTTTTGCACACACGCACACGTATGCCTATTAGCTAATGGCTCGTTAGCAGCCGGCGTTCACACCCTTCACTATTCCATGCAATTAAGAGCCTTCCGTGGAGATGTTATGAGGCAGAATAACGCGCTCGGTCAAAGAGATTTAAAAAAAGGGACTAATTAATTCCCACTCAAATTAACGATTTCTCATTTCAAAGGCACTAAAACAGCTTTTTAATATTGAGTTATACACTGTTTGTGCAGTTATTGAGGAGCAAAAGCTTATTGAACGTTCTGAAATCAAAAGCCATTGTTGCTTGACAGGCACTACCTTTTCCGGTGATTGTGTGCGTTATTAATTCGCGCGATGAGGATTGCTGTCACAAGCTGAAAACGGTGGGGCTGCATTTAAGAAGAGCTGTTATGAATGACACTCAAGTCTAATGAATGTGAATACATTTATATTTATAAAAATAACCCTATGAATAGGTACACTGCCTGGCCAAAAAAAAAAAAAAAGGGTTGCACACTAATATTTCATTTAGCTGCTATTTGGATTTGGTGACGTGCGTGTAATGGCCAATTCGTGCGTAAAAATTATTCTTCACGCTTCCAGAACCACTCTTTAGCAGATTGAGTCATGTAATATGCCTGTGAAATCAGGGAAGAAAAACTCTATTGATGGTCTGACCTGGTCATTTAGTACATTCAGGTCATCAGCTGACTTAATTTTATTGCCACATAGTGTTGCTGTCCACATGACCTTTTTACATTACTCCATTTTTTTTTAACTTCCTATTAAGGAAATGCCTCACTTTTTTTTACTTAGATGTGACTTTTTTTTTATGATGCAACTCCAACAGGCATTTAAATGATCTCAGATAATAATTTATTTATCTTTTTCAAAGCTGTTGGACAGTTCTTAACCCATTTTCAGTATTTTCTGCTTCTTCTCCTTAGTTGCTGTCTTTGTACATAGACCGTTCTGAAACAGCGAGTTCTTTGTTCGTCTTGCTGTGTAGATCATGAGAGGTAGACTAGACACTAAATAGGATGGGCTGATAAGAAGGGGCCAGAGTGCTTAAATGAAAAATGCAGCACTTACTGACACACACACACACACACACACACAGTTCCAGTTTATCCTGAGTGCAGTGTTGACCCCACACTCATCTCATCTCCTGACTTGTGTCACATTGCTTTTAATGGTTCTTTATTGAACCGTTATTGATCGCTGTGTTTACTCTTTGTTCTTACACTAATTTAAGGAGATGAGATGTTCCATTTCTCTTCCTGCATACGAATTATACCTGAAACATCTTGGCGCTTTGATGACAAAAAAAAAAAAAAGACAGAAGCCGCAGCAACTAATTTTCATCTTCCCACTCTACAGCCGTATCAGTCAGCAATGTGGAGCACACTTGAGCTAAAACAATGCATCATCAGCTTTCCTGTTCTATCATTCATAACCATTATCAAATATTGCTCTCTGTACGAACGCATATTAATTCAGGCGGCCGTTAAATGATGGTGTGTTTATTGATGTTTGTCTACAAATAAAAGTAGATTGTCTTTAATTGTCAGACATAAACCATACTGTCGCTTTAAATGAATAGAAGCAATGCTATTTTTCTTTCCTGGCCCTTCACTTTTGTCCAGAATGTCCATGAGAAGAAAAAAAATATTAAAGACTGCCATGCACCCTCATGTGTTTGTCACAGAATGGGTTTCATTTAGTGATCCTGATATTCTTTACAAGTATTATAAACACTTTTCTCTCCTTAGTACATGGAGCTGAACCAATCTTCACAGGGTTACACACATGCTTCCCTTAAATTAGATAGCCTTTATAAAGCAGCATTTTGTAGTCCTCTGGTAATCAACATTAAAAGGCTTTTCCTCTCCTCAGCGAGCGTGCAGTCAGTGTGTACGTTCGGCTGGGAGCTCAGATAAGCAAGATCACAAAACACAAATATGCAAATGGGTTCATCTGGCTCTCTCTAGGCAGCAGTTTTAATTGATTCATTGTAGCTATTTATTTGATCAGTTGCAGCTTAGTAACCCAAGACGTTATTTGTCGAGCGGTTTATTATGGAATGGTGATCTGTGATGTGGATACGTATGAATACATATTATAGCTATAACATTTAGTTAGCCAAATTGGTGTTTAAGGAACTTTATTTTTATTTATGATACATGATGCAAAAGTTATAAAAAAATAAATATCTAGAAGATATCACCTGCCCAGTACATGTATATAGGTTGTATAAACAGTACGTATTGTTTATATCAGGGGTCCTGAATTGAAATTTAATGCGTTTAAGGTACGGTCAGTAACCCGAAATTCAGTCTAAATTCGGTCTGAATTTCATGTTTATGTAAGAATTTAGATCCAGTCATTGTAAATCTATTAAAAAAAAAAAAAAAAGGTTTTTTATGAAAATTTCCATAGCATTTTAATAATATTTATTGCCAGTTTTTAGTAATGTGGACATTTGTCCAGTTGATCAATGTTTGATCTTTGATGGCCTTGTATATTTCTTTTGCATTTGTATGGAATACAAACAGTCTTTAGTGAATCTTCATTTGCTACTGCTCTGTAAATCAATGTAAAATGTCTCTGGTTGCGCCGTCATGCTGGACTCTTAATTTGGTTATTTTACACGCCCTCCCTTCGGACTGCTGTCAATATGTTTGCTCAAATGGCTTTTTTTTTCTCTCCCATAGTGATGCTTCACATTACTGCTTTTTATGCAGTACATATAATGTGTTGTTTATTTTTGACAACTCGTTTTTTTTTTTTTGAGTAAGTCATGCTCTGTTGTGCTTCCTTTTATTTGTTTTCGCACACTCTGTCCATACATACTGTATTAAACTGTCGCATTGATTATCTCTGTTAAGTGACACGTATAGCTGCGCCCAAGAAAAAAAGATATATGTTATAAAAGAAGCTAAATGTTAATTATTCTCGTTTTTAGGTAAGAATCATGGTCTGCATAGAACTGTCACTTGGTCTGTGTTAGTGTCCGCCATTTAGTGATGTTTGGTGTACATGATTCTGAGCTATAGAATCGGAGAGTAGCTTGTTTCTCTACTATTTTTCATCTACATTTATGCTATAACCATAATATTTCTAGTTCACTTATGCATCAGTAACAGCCATAATTTAGTCTCCAAGGATGTTCTTGTTGTCCTTAAAGCAGAGTTTGTACGGCAATGAAAAATCATACTTAGAAATTGAGTTTCCCAGACCTGGAAAAGTCGTAGGAAAAGGGCAAAATTAGACGATTATCTCAGTAGACTTAGGGCACAAGGCAGGATACACCTTAGACAGAGTGCCAATTCATCGGCGACACATACACACTACAGGCAAAAACATACCAAGCATGGGAAGAACATCCCAACTTCTGCACACAGAGGAGGGAATCGAACCCAGACCGTGGAGGTGCAAGGTGACAGTGCTAACCACTAAGCCTACACAATTTAGAAGCCTTTACTATTATTATTATCATTATAAAAAGTTTAAACATTTACAGTATAGATGGTTATACTGGTGATGGTATAGATGGTATCACAGGCGAAGTCTCTATTTCAATCCTTAAACCCACATATATCAGTTCTGTCACTATTTGTTCCCTCACAATAAAAAAAGGAATAGTTTTACCAAAGAATATTACATTTATCGATTTTAACTTCACTTGATCTGTCGATATAATTGAACCAAAAGGGTTATTCAGATACATTTCCAAACTGACATTTCAATTTGGTCGACAATCAGTGACCTAATCTAAGTTCACTGTGAAGACTGATTGATTTTACTGTAGAACTTTAAAGTAATTGCTCTTCAAAGTAAGGAATAAAATAAGGACTATCTGTCTGTCTATCTCCGGGGATATTTAAAACAATATAATCTAGTTATTAAAGTGTCCAGCTCAAAATTATTAAACCATTTGGCAAATTTTTTATTAATGTGTGTCTGAACAAGAAAAAAAAATTAACATTATTATCTGTAAAATTATATGGAAGGAACATCTATAGGATCACTGTACGACCATACAAGCTAATTTGTCCAAAAAAAGTTGCATGTTTATTAAAAAAATAAACTTTTTATTTGTTCAACAAAGTGTGCATGAACCCTGGGAAAGGCTATTAATTATATGGAAGTAAAAAAAAAAAAACATTTGTGTTCCTTAGTTAAAGGTGGAATTGTCAGTATTTTTTATTAATTAAAAGTACAAATCTGGACACACTTCCTAATCCCATGAAATTTCTATATTGTAAAACAATGCTGAAGGCATCCAAAATATTTAACACTCTCCTTTGAACAGATGACATTGTGATGTATCTGCTACTTATGATCTGTAACTCCCTTATAAGAGGCAGAGGCAAGTTTTGATTTTGCTTTCCTGCGATGGTCTTACATGAGAGCCAGTTTCATCATAGTGCTTGATGGGTTTTGCAAATGCACTTGACAATACTGTTCTTACAGTGTCTAACCTCTGTGTCTTACAGTAAAAGCTGACTGTTACTTAATTACATAATGCCATATGTGTTTTTAATCTAGAATGAAGAAAATAGATCCAAACTTGTGTCCAAACTTTTGACTGTTACTGAATATCTATTACTCTACTTCCCAGGTATTCTATAATCATTTATTACTAAGATTGGGACACTATAAGTATGAAGTCATCTTAAACAACATTTTGTGTACTTAATAATGACTTCTAAGTCATTCTGTATTGCCTTAATATTGTTTTATTTATGCCTAGGGCGAGCTACAAAGCTAACTAGCATCTAAAACAAGGCTGTATCCCAAACCCCTGGATTGGCTTCTTGTCAGTCATTTTATAGACATGCCCCTAGTGGGCCTTCTCATCCGCATACATGAAGGTGCATCTGATTGATAAGTATAGTATCTTGGCTGTTATGGTAAGTCTAATTCAACTACCATAACTTTTGGGCATGCAGCTTTACATGGGGTGGAAATGGGGCCAGCTTCAGTGATCAAAATAATCATTAAAAGTGTTATTCAACTCCAGCCATTTTACAGTTACAGACCTATTTTTCACAAGTTTTACATAATGAACCTTTAAACCCCTACCTTTGCCTGAAAAACATCTATAAAATGACTCAAAGTTAGTGTATTCAAACACAAACAAGATTTCTGGACCAGGAGTCAGTCTTCCAGCTGGGTTTTCACAGCAACCATCTACCCTTTTGGTAAGGCCGCAGTTTAATTAGGAGTTCTTTTAAAACAGCATGTTTTATATTTCTTTCAGGTTATTTGTACAAATCAGAAATTAAAACTATTGACTTTTCTATCATTAAATACTGGGAAAATAATTTTACCATGTGAATATGTTTTTTTAAAAGTACACTTTTTAAATTTGTTAATGTGTTTTATATATATATGTTAACTTTGTGTTTATATAACCTTTATATTTTAAATGGACCTGTTAAACTTTGTCTGTATGAGTACAGTAGAAGATGTTAGGAACAGGAAAGTTGAAATGCGCAGACAAGCTTTTAAATAAGAGCATCGCAGCAAATGCATATTAAGTGTGATACTGCACCTGCTTTGTGTATATGAACACATGCAGTGCCAAATGTACATGTGAGTGTGTACATAGGCACTGTAGGCAAAGGCATAGAAAATAGCACTGTGTGATTGAACAACTCCATTGAAATGTCAAGAGTCATCATGCACCATTCAATCACAATCACGCCTGAACTCTCCTTGTAGTACATTTTCAAAAGCCATGTGACGCACCACGGCTGTTTTTTTATTTAGCTGCTTGTCTTTGCCACAAGCTTTCTCTTTTGCAGGAATTTAGATACCGGTCAAACATAAACCCTAGCTTAGGTCAAAGTCTGATTTAAGCTTTTTAAATACACAATAGAGAGAAATAATGTCTCTGTTATTGTGGTAGGAGTATCTGTACTGAGTGTTTCTCAAGGAATATCTGACAGGGAAGCCCAGCCACAGGGGTGCACAGGACAGTGCCTGTCCCAAGTCTGGATGAAAAATGGGGAGGGTTTATTCAGGAAGCATATCCAGTGTAAAAAAAAATCAAATATGCAGCTCAGATGATCCACTGTGGTGATTGGAGCACCTGAAAGAAAAAGAAAAACAAGAGGAAAGAGGAAAACACAGGCAGCGAGAAGGAAGTACTGCCTCTTCACACTCTCCTCGACTCTCTGACTGGTGGTGTGCACAGTGTGACCCTGTAACATTGTGTATATACTGTATGCGGAGATTGCATATTGAAAGCCTATTGCAATCACAGCCCATGCTGGTTGAAAATGAAATTGAAATTGGAAAATGGCTATCATGCTCTCATGAGAAAACCCATTTGAATTTGTAGGTTGTGGAGCTGCAGCTGAGTGTTCGGCAGACACAGTTGTTTTTGCAAGACTCTATTCTATGGTGTATACGCTCTGGGGTGGACAACACATATTGTGTTATTGTTATTTCCTTTTTTTCATGTTACTTGTTTATTTGCCATATTCACTAAAAAGCCATAACAATAACAGCACCTCCAGGTGATTTGAATAACAGTGATTATCAGTTACATACCAGTAAGAGGTCACAAAACAGGTGACAGGAGCATAGGCAGTCAAGGCCCATCTACACGCCCCCAGGGACCAATTTGACCCCGGCCCATGCAGCACAAACTGTTAAAAAAAATCAATGCTGGCCACAACAGAAAGGTATCAGAACACCCAGCGCATCACAGCCTTACAAACGGTTGATTCCAGAGAGCTCAACCTGATCAAGCACCCATGGGTTGTACCGGACAAACAAGTCTGATGCAAGGAAGACACAGCCCACAGCATCCAAAGTATCTGCTGCCAACATCTTGGTGCCAGACACCACAGCACATCGTGGTACACTATATGGCCTAAAGTATGTGGACACCCAGCCATTGTAGCCATATGTGCTGTTTGAACACTCAATTCCAATTTTAGTCTTCCTTTACCTTCACTCATCTGGCTTTGCACTGGAATTTGAAATGCGGCTGTGGCGGTTTAGGAAGGGTTAAGGTTAAGGGCCTTGGTCAAGGGCCCAAAAGTGAAAGCTTGGAAGTACTGGGGCTTGAATCCCCAGCGTTTTGATCAGTAACCCAGAGCCTTAGCCTTAGAGTCACCATTGTCAAGGAACATTAGTGAAGTCAGGCAGTGATGTCAGGTGAGGAGTTCTGGGACCAAGGTGGTCAGTGGGATTAAGGTCACTGATCTGTGTAGGACACTAGAGTTCTTCCAAACAACCTTGGGGCTTGTGTTATGTCGTGCAGGTTTGGGCCCAAAAATTTTAATACAAAAGCATACTAAGATTTAATTGTATCATAGGCTCATGCAGGGGGGTAATGGTCAGGTGTCTGTTATAGTGGTGCAGTTTAATGTTTTATGCAGTATTTTTTTCTTACTTTTGGTTATTGGCAGTTGTTCTTTAATTGTTTTTTTATGAGGCATCAACCACCAAGTTGATGTAACCAAGCAATGCATTTTAATGCATATTAGATACTTTAATCATTTTGAATACTTTTAAAAGTAAGAAATATAGCTGGAGATGGAGACAAATGAGGTGAACTTGCTTTTGAAAAGAATCAAATTAAAAATCTCAATGCTTAATCTCAAATCTCAAGTCTAATTGAATCAACAGTGTTATGGTTCACAGATCTGGTGACCAAAAATGTTTAGCCATATAAACAATTATGGCCCTGTGTATAAACTCCAGGCAGAGAAAACTAGTTGAAATCAGACACATGAATTGTTATTAAATTAGCCTAGAATAAATGCAAATTAGGTTGTACTTTACCCCAAGCCTTCCAGTACATGCATAATTTAGCATTTCATGTTTAAAGAATTGAAGCATATTCTAGAAACTTTGGCAATTCTCAGGTGTTATTCAGTGCAGATCCATTCAGTGTGAACACGGACTGTTAAGTAAAACACTGACAATTGATAGTGACAACAAAGTAGTGAGATACAACAGACAACAAAAAAGACACAAATGTTACTTGTTTAACAAGCTAACATCTGTTTGTGTCACTGTTGATAAAGTGTTCCATATAGTGGCACTTAAAAATAGGTCATGCTTTAAGAGTGCTGCAAGAAAATGAAACAATTATTTCTGCAAATGAACAGGAGAGGTAGCAGGTGAGACTGGGGATTTCCATAAAAATAGTGAACTGTTCATGAAGCCATTTGAATTGCTAAATATAGGCCAGCCATTGACTAATGACTGTGTGAGAAGAAAGAGCCCTCCAGACTCACTGACACGCTTCACAAACATGATTGTATTAAATTTGTACAACACACAATAATTCACAGTTTCCACTCAAACAATAGCAATTTAGCTCTGGTAGAACTACTTCTAGTAGCATTTTTGTGTCTCAGACTGTATGTGCCATATGGATATTTTAAATATCCCTAAACAAATCTGAAATTCATGAATATATAATTTTTTCTTAGCTCTCAGTCTCATGGTGTGTATGAAGTTGCATACATTTACAATCCCTTAGTCATCTATTACCATGGGCGAAAAAACAAAGAACTTTCAACACAAGAGACAGATACTTTCTGACTTGCGTAAATCTGGCAGTGGATTTAAAAAATGCATACACTATGCAGTTAAGACTCCATTATGCACTATTAGGGACCTAACAAAAAAATGTGCATGTCTGAAACAGTTGGATATTTGTTTGGAATTGGACTCATGAGCACAAACACACCGTCACCTGATACATTGCACATAGTTTAGGATTGCACAGTTCAGTTGATTCATGTGGTTGTCAATCTTTTAAAAGGTATTTAAGACAATATGTGACAAAATACAATGCAAAAATTTACCAAGCTTTTGTAGAACAGCAGTCATTATCCTATGTTGTAAACATCCGTTATGTATATCGCTCATGTACCGTGGTGAGGTTGGAGCCCATCCCAGGGAAATTAGGCCCCAAGGAAGGCCGGGTATACCTTCAGTGGAGTGCCAGCTTATTGCCTGGCACAAGCACACAAACACACGGTATGGCCAATGTGTCTGCACCACATATTTTCTGGGGACAGTGGGAGCATAGCGGAGTACTCAGGAAAAACAACAAGCACAGGGACAACACGTAACTTTACCCACATAGACTGGAGGTGAGAGTCATTCCCACCTGGAATATGTGACACGGCTGCACTGACCACTAAGTCACTGGCTGGGCTGCCAGTTGTGATCATATGAAACCAAAATATGGAGGTGAAACATTGATTCTTTTGAAATAATCCACATTTTTTATATACCAAGGTTTCTGTCACTGATCATTATGTCATCTCCTGTGGTCACTGTAGTCTTTGGTGCAAAAACAGCACGATATGTCACCATGCTGTCATTTGGAGGGTATTGTAGGCTCTGGCCCCTTTAGGACCCCTTGAAGTGTACACTTGAAGTGTTGTTCATTTAAGCTCACCGCTCATTTAATAATGCATGGGGGTCTATTGACAAGACTTGTACAGTAAACTAACTGAGTGTCATTGATCATTGTTAATCATTTTGACCTTTTCAGCCATAAACTTGGGTCAATGATGGCTCAGGTGGTAAAGGCATTTGGTTGCTGATCAGAGAGTGATGGGTTTGAGCCCTGCCACCACCATTTGGCCAGTGTTGTTAAGCAAGGTCCTTAACCTGAAAAAAAAAAAAAAACATAGGTAAACAGGACCTTGAAGTGAAGAATGATTCAAGAGAAAGGTTTGGAAATGGTGAACAAAGGTTGAGGTGCCCAGAAAGATAACCATTTGAAACATATATATATATATATATATATATATATATATATATATATATATATACACAGTATAAAAAAATAATGAACAGTTATGAACTTTCCAGAAAGGTGTTCAATATGAGGATGAACCAGATCACATTACTATAAAAAATACATACCACATATGCAAAATGCATCCATTTGCAAACTATAAGAAAAGTTGTTTCTGAGCTTTTAAAATAAATTCCTGAAGTATGAATGATGCTTCTTGAAAGAACTGACAAGTGACTGTTACATGAGATGTCGTTCCTCTACAGCGAATTGCCAAGTGACATCTTTGTTTTACTAGAGTCATCTCCATGCCCAGTGACAGACAGAAAACTAACGACTGGAACACGAAAAAATGAACAAGAGATAAACTGCTTCCTGAGTCTCTCTGTCTGTACGTACTGTACGCAATACTTTAAACCTTTTAAAATGGTTTCTTGTGTCCTAGCTCTGACTTTCATTGACATGATTAGAGATGCATGCTCAGGAGGCATGATTTCATGCTGGTTTTCATGCTGGTACTCACTTTAGAAGGCAGGCTACAAGTTCGGGAAATGTGCTTAAATACATTTGTGTATACAGTACATGTGTTGCATGCACCTGTCCCTTTAAATGCCTTCTAAAGATCCCTTTAAATCCAGTGTTTAAATCTATTGTGGCTTAACGACTTTTAAATAAGAGACTGTCCTCGATGGAGTTGTGGCTGTGGACGAAAGCATGAAAAGTAGTGGTACATTAGAAAAGGAGAGGAGAGAGGAAAGGAGGAAGAGAAGATGTCTGCCAGATACTTCCCAGTCCAGAATTCACTTACTTTAGATCTAGTCCAAGGGCCGCAAGCCAGCTCTGTGTAAGAAGCTTATTAGGGTAAGAGATGATGACATTTTATGATGGGTGGTTCAGTGGTAATCTGCTGGCTGTGGGAAAGCGTGTGAAGAGAGAATCTTCTGAGAGCAGGTGGTGCTACTAATAGCCCCTTCTCTACATATAGACTCCATTAGAGCTCAGGACTACATGTGCCAGACTCTCCACCTGTAGAAGAGGAAAGGAGAAGTGGTGTGGTAAAAAAGAGTAGCTCATTGAAAACATCTGTTACACACCATTCCTTCCACCACAGCCTTCAGTGTATATCTGAACTCTATTATAAGGGTGAATGAAAGATCTCATGTTAATGAATTTTTAGAAAAGATTAATACATTATATTTTGTTATTATCTTCTTGCTTTTCAATACACTTAGTCCATCTGTCAACAAGTTTTCATATTTCCTCATTAAAAATATGTTTTAACAAGTGTTTGCTGAGTGTCGAAAGTGTGGGCAAAAGTGTACAGACGTGCATTATCATACAAGATACAAGAACACCTGGGGATAGGAGTCCTCTGCATATAATCTGACGTTTAGTCTTCAGCTCTTCAATAAGCATCTCACTGTAACAAGCACTGTTGGTTGTTGAATATTTTTCCTGATAATGTTCCACTGCTAGCTCTTGAGAATCCCAGAAAACTGTAACTGTAACTTTTTTTTTTTTGGTCAGCGATTGGGGATGTTTTCCGTTTTGTACTCTGCTGTTTACTCTCAGGCTCATAGTAATGAATCCATGTCTCTTCACCAGTAATGATTCTCTTCAAGAAAGTTTTACAGTACCTTCCTTAGAGAATCTGTCCACATTTTATTTGCAGATATCCAAACGCATCCGTTAATGCTTTTCTGTAAGTTGTTTGGGACACCCTCAGACCACAGAGAAACGAATCACTGCACACTGCCCTTCTTTCATACAAATCACAAGTGGGGCATCCATTTTCACTCACACTGCAGTTACAAATGAACTGATGCAACACAGTCACGCCAGCACAGCAGTGACTGGGGAGACAGTAGCCTTGAATAGAAAATACTGATGAGACCAACAGAGGTTTTAATATAACCAAATATTATTAATAATAATTGTTTTATGTTAAATGTTTCATGGTAAATATGGAGGTATTTAACATGAAATAATTAGTTTCATGTTAAATACCTCCATTAATCAATTAGATTTACCTGAGAAGGATTTTTTTTTTTTATGAGTCAACCTGCCTTTTTCAATACTATAAATTGACAGGGTATTTTTTGTTTGTTTGTGAAGTTCTCTTGAAATACATCCTGAATTCCCTGAGTTCATTAGAAAACTTTGCAGGTGGGTAGAAACAGAAATAACTGTTGGTTATAACCAAATGTGGGAGGCGGCAAGATGGTGCAGGATTGCTGCCTCAAAGTAGCAGGGTTGATTCCGAGCTAGTGTTACCATCTGTGCAGAACTTCACATGGTCTTTTTATGTCTGCATGGGTTTCCTCTGGTTTCGCAGCACCTGTGTTTTCCTGTCTCACTCCCAGCATTATCCAGATTGACTCCACTAGGAGCCATCACCCTGCCCAGGATAAAGCAGCTACTGAAAAAAAAAAAAATGAACAGATGAGCGGATGGATAGATGGACGGACAAACTTACATGGTTCATATCCTAACACCAGCAAAACTGGATATGCTCACAGCAATCAGTAGTTGCCTCAAGCACAGCCAGGGAGCTTCACACAATGTGTTGAGATTTTGAAGCTGTGCACATCAGCCCTGCGTATCTTGCTGAGATATGCTTACCCACAATCCTTCTCTCTGTGTAACGGTGCAGAAAGGTGTGTATGCGCAACAACACAGAAGCAGAAATCAGCCTTCATTGTGCTGACTTGACACCATCGCTGACTGGACCCCCCACCACGAGGCCCCGTGGCAAAGCAGTTCCTGTTAGTTCTGCCTCACTAAACCCTTTCAGAGCCCACGGACCTACAGAACGTCCTCCAGATCCCTGTTTTGTGTAGGCTGAAAGGAAAACCACTAAAGCTGTGCCAGGGACTTTCTGACTGCAGGTTTTGGAATATGCAACGTCAGGACAAACAGTCATTTTGGTTTGTGGAGAATGGCATCCTGCCAGCCTCCCGTAAACAGATGTATTTAGCGGGCCATTGTTGGATACTCTGTCTGCACATTGTTTGCATACAGTTAGCATGAGTGACGCATGGCTTGAATGTAATCATGGTTTAATTATAAAAGTGCAGAAGTGCTGTTGTGGAATACACCATTAACACAATGAACAGCGTGCGCCAGTGAAAGTAATTTAATGTTCCCGTTAATTAATGCTTTTTGTAATGCTAGGGCTATAAGCTTAGGGACTGTGTCTAGGCTGTGTTTTTGATAACACTTCTGACTTAATGTTAGGTTTAAATATGTATTTATAGATATTTTTTTTAAATGGTATCGTTTGAATGTGACACGGTTAGCAAGAAGTGGTCTGCATTCTGCGCATATTGGTCATATGTGGTATACATTTTTCTCTTTTCTGATAATTTATGTTGTTTTCATGGTTCACAGTAACCAAATACGCAGAAGTAGTCAGATGAGGGTTGCCATGGTTTCTGGAAGGACACGCAGAGCTTCCATCCTCTGTCCTGTTGCCTTACTGTGATAATAACAAGGTTTTTGACATTTCTGATTTTGATTTGGTCCATTTGCAGGTTGGCTGGTCGCAGCAGGATGTACATGTGGCTCTTTCAGTGTGTCCTCAGTCATTATGAGTCAAGGCCAAGCTTTTTTCCCAGGCAGCTGGTCTAGAAGAGTGGACCAGATGCCACCACCACTCCAAGCCACATTAAATAGTAGCAAGCTTTTTTCTTTCTCTTTTTTGCCCCCACTGTAAATCTTTGTTGTTTCATCATCTGGCACCCATTTAAGGAAACAATTTCTCTCTAAGTGGGATCCCCAAAAGGATAGGAGTTTGACTTTTGTATGTGTGTGGGTGTGTTTGGAACCTGATCAATAAAGGCCATGAAAAAGAATGATAATAGTAACTACTACCTGCAGGCTAATTCAAGAACACCTGGAAAATGGTTCTGGAACGCTCTCTTGTGTTTTAATAGCCATTTTGTTTGATGACGGGACACAGTCTAGATAGAGTGGCGTAGTTCCAGTCTGTAAGTGGCTCTGCAGTTGTTTTCTTAGGCCTCGCAGCCAAGATGGATTATGAGGTACCATAATTAAAGCTTACTGCACATCTTGAAGCAATGTCTATGGTTGACTTCACTTTGGTTATTATTTCCTGTAATTTCTTTTAATTAGAGTTTAATGGTGATTTTAACTCCAGCAACGAATGCCCTCATTCCCCTTGAATTTAATTACTCACATGTTTACATAAACCTTTTTTTTTCATCTGTCTGGTTTGGAATTCTTTAAACCTGTCCACATGTACATGGATTAGGGTTGCAAATATCACACATTTTTCTTAACCGTAGTTAAACAGTCAGTAATTAATTATTAATTTATAATTACTGATAACCAGACACACACTTTCCCCTCAGTTTATGTTTTACAATGCTGTGAAGAAGTATTTTCCATAGGGATTGTTTTTTTTTTTGGCATATATTTCACACTTAAATGATTCCGATCTTCAAACTAATTTTAATATTATATTAAAGATAACCTGTGTAAATACAAAATTGTGAAAACCTGTATAAATACAAAATCTAAACCTGCCTGGCCCTATGCGAAAAAGCAATTGCCCCTAAACTTAATAACTGCTTGTGCCACCCCTGGCGGCAACGACTGCAATCAAGCGTGTGCGATAACTTGCAATAAGTCTTTTATGTCCCTGTGGAGGAATTTTGGCCCACTCTTCTTTGCAGAATTGTTTTTATTCAGCCACATTGGAAGATTTTCATTCATGAACGGCCTGTTTAAGGTCATGCCACAGCATCCCAAGCAGATTTGACTGGTCAATTCCAAAACCTAGATTTTTTATTTTTTTATGTATTAATATTTTTTAAAACATTGAGAGAGAGATGGATTTGCTGGTGTGTTACCGATCATTGTTCTGCTGCATAATCCAAGATATTTTTTAACAAATGTACAGTGGGTTTCGCCTTGGAACTCTCCCATAGATGCTATTTTTGCCCGTTCTCTTTCTTATTGTTGAATCATGAACACTGACCTTAACTGACGTAAGTGAGGCATGCAGTTCTTTAGATGTTGTTGGCTGGCCATTCCTGGGAAGGTTTAGCACTATTCCAAGTTTTCTCTATTTGTGAATTATGGCTGTCACTGTGGTTCACTAGAGTCCCAAAGCCGTAGAAATGCCTGTGTAACCCTTTCCAGACTGAATACCTTGTTTCTTATGTTTTTGAATTTCTTTAGAAACGTGTTGCTTTTTGAGATATTTTAGTGCTTCACTTTGTCAGACAGATTCTATTTAAGTGATTTCTTGATTTAAAAGGTCTGGTCAAACCTGAGTGAGGCTAGTCAAATTTAACTCAGCTATTCAAAAAATGTGGTTAAACACAGTTCATTCATGATTTAGCATGGTGTGGGGGGACTGGATTACTTTTTTAGTTTAATAAGTTTAATCTGCTTTTTTCTCTCAACAAATTAAATCATTATTTAAATGCAAAATTATGTACTTATTTGGGTTATCTTTGTGTAATATTAAAATTAGTTTTATTATCTGAGTCATTTAAGTGTGACAAATATGCAAAACAGTTGCAAAAAAAAAAGGGGGGGGGCAAATACTTTTTCACGGCACTGTATTTAAACTAGAGCTAATACTAGTGGGGCAATGCAGTGTTTCCCATACACTGATTTATTTGTGGCCTGCCTGCCAGAGTATCAATATTGACCTCCACTCCTCAGTTTTTCATATATATATATATATATATATATATATATATATATATATATATATATATATATATTTTTTTTTTTTTTTTTTTTTTACTATTTATCAGTTTCACTCAGAGCATTGATTTGCTCAAGCCCCTCTCTCACACAAACACAAATCTGTCTGTGAATAGCCCCGCCTCTTCGTGTGAACATGTTGGCTGCACTCGTAAAATACTCTGTTTTCATGCTGTTTAAACGTTCAGCTTACCAAAAGTGTTTTAGAATAGCGACAATCAGTTTTGCTCTCCGTGAGAAGAAAGATGGCAGAAGGAGAAGTAGACTCCAAGCAGTTTTCTGGAGACCCAAAATATATGTTATTAACAAGCATATAAGGATCCTGGCTAGGAAGGAGATAGCTAAGCTAAGATTAGATTAAACCTTAATTCAATTGTAATCGTTAAATCCTTAACACCTATTAAATCTCTCTAATATGGATACTTTTAAAAACACAGTTCTCACCCCTTTTGGAAAAAGAATTTCATAAACATTTAATAATATAGAGAGCTGTATAAGGTGCAGGTGAGAACAGGAAACACTACCATGGCCAAATTTTTATTTTATTCATACATCTTCATTATCTGCCTCATGCTGGTCAGGATGACAGCTGGCAAAACATTTTAAAATGAAAAATGACAAACACTAGGATTTGTGTGGACTGATGATAAGATGGAACTACTGCTGATGGTTATACCTGGTACTTACCTTCATTCTTAGTGCACTTTTTTTTAGCATGGGAGGGTTCGATTCAGGAGCGTATTGTCGTCTTCCAGGTCTTTAGCTAAAATGAAGCAAAGAAAATGTAACTTGCTTGCAAGTTATGAAATATAAAATTACCATCTACAAATAACATCCAAGTCAGGAGTCATGATAAATTAATTCTTTGTAAGTATAACGTGCAAAACCAGAGTAAGAACTGTGGACATTTGACAATTTCTTTACATCCTACTTGTGAGTAAGTAACACGGCACATAGCTAGTGCTAAATGAAACAAAATCATTATATATATTATAAATAATAGGTTAGCTTTTTTGTGATTGCTGTTCAGCATTACTTTTATTTCTTGGTCCAGATATCCATTACAACACAGTATTTAGAAAACAATCTGTCCAAGTAAAATACAAAACATTTCTTCCAATTGCTGGGGTAGCTTGGTTCATGGTCAAAGCCTGTCCTTATTGTGAACACACTATGTCCGGGTACAACGTTCTTCAAACAGTTCCTCAGACTGTCGTTTTGTTCTGTACTAGAGTGTGATTGCTGTTTTCTCACTCACCCAAGTGCACCACACTGAGGAGATAAATGCACCAGGATTCGATTCAAATCAACTAAACATTGCGTAACCATAACACATGGTATCCTCCCTGGTGATGCTCTGCCATAAATAACACACCTGTTTATTTTAAGCATGCCTTGAGGATCTTGTCAATCCAGTCTTGCCTTTAGTATACAAAAATGCTCAAGCTCTAACTGCCAGGGTTGTAAGACTCTGCATAAGACCTTCCAAAAAAAATTAAAATATAAAATAAAGTCTTTATCATCATCGTCGTCGTCATCATCACACATTATTCTTGCATTGTACAAATTTCTGCTAAAAAAAAAAAAAACTTTAAAATAAAGTTTGTGGGAAGTACAGGAAACCAGTCCTAAAAGGTGGTGATAGACTTTTAAGGTGGTGATCTCCTTTAGCATAGTAAGTGTATTTTTAAAGAAAGTGTGTTTTTCATTTAGTGTTTGCAATTCAACAAAACCCTGACTTTCAATTGCAATGTATTTTACATCCTACACCCTCTACATGGTTGAGTAGTTCAAAGCATTCCATGTTCTCTGCTGTCTAGCCAGGGCTATCAGCACGCCTGTGAATTCCACTAAAAGGCAACACTATAGTCTGGAGTCAGTTTGCCTTTCATACAATGGACTGCTTGTTGAGGTTAACCAAGCCATGTTGCAAGAAACTCACGCAACCAGTGTCAAAGCCCCCTGGGTTCTGAAGATGCGCGCTTATAATTGGATCATCCAGGATGCATGTTAATACCAGATGTGTTTAAAAACAAATGAAAACTCCAGATCCACTTATCTCAACCTAACCCCTGCCACTTAATGATCAGAAAAAAGGCACAAATCCAAAGATGTTTTCAACTGTTTAAAAACACAAATTCTTGGTCAGTCAGGGGCATTATGTCACGAAGGGAGTTGATGCAAGTGCAGACTTGAAAGTTGAGCTTTAATATTATCAAAGACAAACATAAAGTCTGAACAATGACATGAAACTGACTGACAACTAAACAGATGTAAAACAAAGACCAAATTAAAAAGTAAATAAAAATAGACTATTCTAACACAACAAGGTGCAGGTGAATACAATTGAGAGAATGCACCGGTGGTGAACTGCCTGCTGAGAAATGGGTTGATGATCAGCAGTGTTGGACAAAGTACAAAAATCCTGTGCTTGAGTAAGAGTAGATATAACCTAGGTAAAATATTGCCTTTTGTTTTTGTATTGTAAAGTCCTCATTTACACTTCTACCAAAGTAAAAGTACAAAAGTACTCACTTTCAAATTTATTGAAGAGTCAAACGTACCTGTATTAGCTCACAGTAACTAAGTCATGGTAAAAAAAATCTCTCTGTCTTTTTCTTTTAATTCCCCCTTATTTCTAAATAATACGCACTACGGTGGTTATGTAACGCACCACCATGCAAATTTTTTGTGAAGTAAAAAGTACAGATATTTGCTGTATGATATAGTGAAGTAAAAGTAAAAAGCATCCTCTGGTAAAGCACAGATAAATGAAATATGTACTTGAGTACAGTAATGAAGTAAATGTCCTTTAGGTATCTGCTGATCTGAATGCCAGGGGTTCAACCCCCAGCATCGCCAAGCAGTCGCTTGTGAGCCCTTTGGCAAGTGCCTTAACCCTCTCTGCTTCAGGGGCTCTTTATTGTGGCTGACTTTGGCTTCCTAACAAGTTAAGATAAGCAAAAAAAATGAATTTGACTGTGCTGTGAAGTATATATGACAAATAAAGCTCTCTTCTCTGGAAATATAATAGCCATTTTTGTCCGAACAGAATTAATTTCTATTTACCCTAATCAGACTACTTGTGTGCTTTAGACTTATTCCAGCTAGAAGCCACCTTGTTTGCCCTGATGGGTAAAGATTTTGAGACTGGCACAATGGAGCAGGCTATCAGTGACACATTCATCCTCCTTTTACACATTACAGACTCATGAGTAACTCAGGAACTATCTATTTAACATTGAAATAAGCCAAACAATTCAGAAAGAATTACTGAGAGCGCTACCCATCCTGTCACCCCAATGTGTGGCAATATGCTTTGCCAATCAAAGTCAGACAGGTGCTGGTTTCTGTTGAGTATGATGGCAGTTGATGGCAGTCGCAGAGGTAATCCCCATAGGCTTTCCGGAACTACACACATCGAGAAGTATGTTGTCAGTCTCTCAAACGCTATAAATTAAGGCATGTCCTAGTCTCAGCAAAAGGGGAACAGACTCTACATTGGTGGGGATGCAAGACTACAGGGAGAAGTGCCTGATTTGGGAAAGATGATGGACACTTTCCAAATGTTACACCACAAGATATCAACCAGCTGGAAAACATCAACAGGGCAGTCTGTTTTCCCCCTCAGAGTTTTTTCCTTATTGGTTATGATGAACATTGCGAGTCAGTCAATTTATTTTGCAGCAGACCTATCAATGCTGTAATTCTGTAGGGCGTTCTCCCGGATGGTAGATATCGTTACCACGCCATCACCATGCTACAGTAAGTAGCAGCTCCTTTTTGTTGGAGACTGGAGGTCGCCACTGCTGCAATCTGGACATGACTATGTATCTTCCTTAGGTTTTAGAATATTACCCCTGATTATGATTTGATTATCGTGGTGTTCGACATTTTGGAACTCATTTTGATGCTACTATAAACAATTATGGAATTTACAAAGTCAGGTGAATCAGATTACTTACAGCATATGTTGCCTTTAAATCACAGATTCAGTTATGTGCCTTTGTTCTTAAACAGTTTGTGCATAATCCACAGTTTAGCATAAAGTATGACCTTGGCTTATGTCTTGCTACTGTATTTGTGTTGTGTCCCTGTGAAGGATCACTATCCGTCATCTTACATCAGCATCGTCCTTTGTCCACCATCATCACACTTTCCTGTTAAACGCACCTCCTGTCTCCTTTCGCCATTCATGGGAATTTGGCCAAACATTCACAGAACCTTTATTAGGAAGCATAAGTGTGAATTTGCTATTTCATTTTTTAATAACATCACCTTTTCTCTGTACATTATTCAGTGAGCAGGTGACACGTCTTCCTTGGAAGATTCACATATATTTTAACTGCACAGCCATTTTGCATTTGTAACCCTTATATATTTTGCTATATTATGACTAAATGTCTTATTATTTAATAAGAATGATTTAATTAAAACAAGACTTTAAATTCAAGATAAAATTTTTCCTGGTTTCTTTTAAATCCAGTGTGAACAGTGTACACAGCCAAAACAGTAACATCTGTGTTTATGCCCAGACATTTTGGGCTGCATGGTGTGTGTGTGTGTGTGTGTGTGTGTGTGTGTGTGTGTTTTGGCAAGGAGCCACCGCCAGGTTGTGGTTCATTGCTGCTGCAATACAGGGTGGAGCTCCAAGACTAAGAGTGATTGTCATGTTTTAATCAGGGGACTGGCAGAGATCTGCAGGGAGTCTCTTCCTGTTGAATATCTTATTCCCCACTTAATATAGGATCCAAGAAGTCTGGGATTTAGTCTGCTTCTATTAGTATTACAACACGATATCATGGTATCCATGTTCCCTATTCCCTGCTGCTGATGAGACATAATACACTAACCACTGCCCATGAATCTCATCTGTCAAGCCCACTAGCACACTGAGGTGAAAACACAATAGAGTTAGCAGCGCTTAGCAGATGCGCCTAGACATAATTCAGTTGATATATTCTGCCACATGTGGATCATGGATGCAGAATATTGACCATAAATACAATACTTCAGCCAGGATTTAATCTGAATTATTGCCCTATAAGTGATATTTAGGTTGAGTAAATCACTTCTGGCAATGGTATAAACATACGGGAAAAACACACCCTGCACAAATTATGTTTGGCCTAATGATAGCATTAAACCATAAGGGCATCTGAATGTGCTTTGGTGCGTGTGTAGGTATAAACTAGAGGTACATTACAGGTTTTTATGAGTGCAAAGATGACAACATGTTCATGGCACTTTTACTCACTGGAAGAAATACAGTCGGGTGTATAAATTTTGAAACAAAGATAAGTTTTGTTTTGCACCCGAGGTGTGAGCGGAGTCAAGACTTTCAGCTTTAATTTAAAGAGTTTGACAAAAGTGTGGCCCTAACCATTCAGGAATTAAAGCCATTTTAATACATATACACATACACATTTTGGGAGCCCATAAATGATAGAACAAATGGATTGTGTCCTTATTACTCCATGACTAATTGAACAGATAAAAAAGCCTTAGACATGGTTCTGAGAGTTATATTTGCATTTGGTAGCTGTTTACTCAAACTCTTCAACATGAGGTCCAATGCGGTGTCGGTGCAGGTGAAGGAGACCAACATTATGCTGAAAATAAATAAATAAATAATAAATTTAAATGAATTCATTGGGAAGAGAGCTATATCATGCTATCTATGAGAGCTCTCATGGATATTGCATTTCATTTAAAGGTCATATAATAAAATTTCAAGTGAAATGTGACTTGAAATTTGGAGTTTTGGAGCTTTCTTAAAAAGAAGGGATTAACTGGGAAGCTTGGAAACAACAAAAGACCTGGAAGACCATGTAAGACAACTGAAGTGGATGACTGCAGAATTCTGTCCATTGTAAAAAAAAAAAAATCCCATTTAAAAAAACATTTATCCATGTCAAGAACACACTTGAGTGATTCATTTTCAATACAGTCACAAGGCCAGTCGTATGAAGTAAATACAAACACTTCACAAGGTGCAAATCACTGGTAATGCTGAAGAACATAAAGGCCAGATTGTACTTTGCCAGAAAACCTTATAAATGAGAAGACTTAATGATGAGAAGGAAAAACGTATGGATAAAGAAAGGAACAGATCATGATCCAAAGCATGTTTACTGTCAAACATACTGTAGTGGAGGCAGTGTTATACCATAAGCGCGTAAGGCTGCCAGTGGAGTTGGGTCACTGTATTTCATTGATGACCTGACTGCTCTGCTCAGATTCAACCAAATTCTGCAAAACTGATGGGACATCTAGTATTGCAGATGGCTAATGATCCAAAACATACAGTGAAAGCTACCCAAGGCAAAGAAATGGGATATTCTTTACTGGCCATGTCAGTCACCCGCTCTTAACCCAATAGAGCATGCTTTTCACACCCTGAAGACAAGAGTGAAGACACAAAGACACAAAGCAGCTGCAGTAAAAGCCTGGCAGAGCGTTTCAATGGAGGAAACAGCATTTGATCATGTCCATGGCAGTCATGGACTGCAAATGATTTTCATCTAAGTATTAGAAGCAATCCTTATGTTTTTAATTATGGTAATTTGTTTCGTTATTTACCACCCACCCAAAGTGTGTGTATGAAAATGGGTGTAATTTCTAAATGGTTATTGCCACACTTTTGTCAAATGTCTTGAATTAAAGCCTGGATTGCTCCCATCTTGATTTGTTTTATTTCAAATTTAATGTGGTGTTGTACAGAGGCCAAACGGCAAAAAAGTTATCTTTGTTTAAAGTGCATATGGAACGAGCATGCTGTTCATCAGATTTCCGATTTACCAGATTGTGCTTCACTTATACTGTACATGGTGCTATCCTGGTGTGCTACATATTTTAATCCTCTGCGACAATCCTAATCACAAGGATTCAGCCACCTCACACATATGAAAAGATCAGATTGAGACAGTCGGTTGATCCTCCATAGTCATGTTATTTCCACCACTCTCCACTCAAACAGATTATGAGCTGTAATCTGGCTGCGATGGTGCAAACATGGCCGTAGGGCGTTTTGAATCTCTCGATTTTACATCCTCCACTCATATTATTCTAATCTAGGCCTCTGCCGGTGCCCACACTGCCCCCGGGGTCTGTATTACGTCACTACATAGCTGCGGGGTTTTTGTTGCTCAGAACTGCTCTAATAGCACTCTTCATCTCCGTACTGTCTCCAACTCGCCCATCCTGCCAGCATTGCTGTCTGTGTCTCTCATACGGAGAAAACGAGCATGATGTATTTTTTGACCACAAACACCTCACTGAATAATACATGCAGTTCCCCCAGTCTCTATTCACAAATGTTTAGAGGAAGCACCACCTTTGCAACTTAGAGCGTGCTTTTAAGGGGTGTTATTTGTAATATTTTTTAAATTAAAAAAAGAATCGGGGTGGGGGAGGTGGGGGGTGATTGTGGAACATGGGCAAAGAATTGAGAAGAGCAAATAAATCCCTCATGTGGAAAGCTGGCAATTAACTGGAGATGTCAGCCTTTGTAAAGTATAATTGAGTTCTGGATGAAATGAACGTCTGTAATCTGAATGACACTGTGTTGTCAGTCAAAGTTCCAGAATTCAGACCAAACTATCATGCTTCTTTATGTTTTATTGTCTGTTTTCCAGACCATATTTCACCCACAACAGACTCATTTTGCCACATGGCAGCCAGTTTTTATGTTGGAGTTAGGTTGATGGAAATGTACAGTATGTCAGTTAATTGATGTTCAAGTTGTCATTTATTCTCACTTTCATTGTCATTATGAGTGACACATGAGCAACAACATATTTGTAACATGTCTTAAAAAGCAATAAAATTAAATAAACATATTTTCTTATTATCCAGCCCAGGAATTTGTGTCTATGATCAGTCACAATATAAATACAAAACAGAAAAATGTAAGAGACCTCAATTTTAAAGGTCATGAACAATCCTTCTTTCACCAGGCAGCACAATCAATAGTATCTGACTCCCATGTAATAGGTGTGAATTACCCTTTTAACATCCTTACCCTCAGTGTGGCATCTTCAAGACTCACCTCAGAAATGTCAGCATTCAAAGCCACTCAAATATCAGCGGTCAGAAGGATGGGAGCCTTCAAGAAAAGAAAGGAGAGGACACTTTCTCCAGTGACTGCACCTAAAAAACGATTGTTTCTTAATGTCCCACTGAGTTCCCTCAATTTCGGTCATGTTCATTTAAATCTTTTAATAAAAAGGTGCAGGAAGGCAGACTGACTGAAGACTTTTGTAAAGTACTCAAATAAACATCCTGCGTTGATGATTGTCCAGACCCTCACTAGGGGTCTTGACCGACCTGAAAAGACATAAAACAACCCCTCAGTGATGCACAGAGGACCGATGTCACAGCAGATTAAAGTCTGCCTGCTAAATGGCCTGTAGTTAGTGCGTTCTTCATGGCCAGTGTTAATCATGGTGGGATCATGGTGTTGATAGTCTGGTTGAACAGAGTGCTCCATTAGCTGCAGAATTAATAGCCATGTTAGCCCCCCGAGCAGCCCCTTGATTGACCCATGAGAGACGTCATCATTTCTGCAGCCATGTATGCAGCCATAAGTACTCAAATAAAGTCTCCTTGGAGAGGGAATGAATTTCTCGTTTAGCTCCCATTGAAATGTGTTGATATGGCCTCTGGGAAGCTTCGGTTAATGAGGTTTATTTGCACAATGGTCAGCATTTTACAGACGTCACATTGCTTTCTTGGGCACGCTACAGCATCGCTCAGCAGCGTAACATTAACAGATGTGAAGATAACTTTCACTACAGGGCTGGAATGGGAATTTTTTTTTTAATGTTTTCCAGTACAGAATACTGATTATGTGATTAAACCTGTAATCAGTAATGTAATATAAAAGACTACACAATGTCAATAATGTATTCTGATTATTTTAAATTACCCTTGAATTGCATTTCATTTAAAGGTCATATGATAAAATTTCAAGTGAAATGTTACTTGCAGTGTGCTTTCTAACCAGCTCACATTTATTGCATTTGCTTTTCTATTTCTTTAGTATCTTTTGGGTAATCGCTACTAATTAACTTTCGTTTTACTTTGAGTTTAGTTGTGCTGGCCGAAAAGTCATCATATGGATTTAACCAACCAAATGCTTAAGAAGCTTTGATTGGATAAGTACTGCAGTGATTGATATGTATCAGCTGGGAACAATTCTTATTAGCAATTAGCAACCCTAACTAATACAGATTCTCATTTCCTACACAACCGCATTAGAAGACGTATCCCGTCATCGTGGAACAGATGTTACCACGTTTTACGAAGGGTCAAATTGTTGGCCTGCATTAAGAAATGCAAACAACAAAAATGCATGAAATTGGGATTAATTCTGTCCAATATATTCTTAAAAGCTGGAAGGAGAGCGCAGAACTGTCAACATCACAAAGGAAATGTTAATAAGATCATTTAAAGTTGAAGTTGCAGTATAAAAACATCTACAGTAGAAGTTACAGAATTGTTTAGTGAAAAGAAACAATGTTTCATAAAAGCAAAAGCATTCCCACACAAACAGTGTGATGTAACCTTCTGGGATTTGGGATAAACAGCTGTGCAAACGACTTGTTAGTGAGACTAATTAGAAAAAAGACTTAAATTTGCGATGTGAGCATAAAGATTGGACTTTAGAACGATGTAAAAATGTGGTCTGATGAGTTCGGATTGACAGTAGGTGCATTCCAATCAGACTGAAGTGCCCTGCAAAGTATACTTCATACAGTAGGGTGTTTAGTCACGTTAAGTGTGATTCAAAACTGCAGGGGCTGAAAATGTTCAGTTCAAAGGGAACTGCGAATGGTGTAGGGAACGACTGAACAACTGGTCTTTACTTCACCGGAAAAGGTCATGAGAAAATTCCCATCTGTCAGTGCATTTCACTGTAGCGTGAAAAAAATGGAACTGGGAAAGGGATTTCAATATTTATTATGATTATTATTGAGGGCGATAAACATATTACAAGGACATAAAAAACTTTTTATTTTAATTTAATCAAGAAATCCTCAGTATTATATGGGCTAAAAAATCACCGATTTATTTACACGTTTCAATAAAAAGTTTTATAATGGTATCAGAGTTTTTATTTCAATAAATATTCAATATTTAATGTCCATAGTGTGAAATCTTCATGGCAGCAGTGACAGGTATCTGAAGTGCTAAAGTTATCGTAGTAACGCGCAGAGGAAGTGACGTCTGCGCTGATGACTTCTAGGGAAGTTCCCTTTACCGACATTTCCTGCAAACGGAGTAGGGAGCACCCTGTGAAGTACACTATGGAATGGAATGCAGGCAGTATTCCAGAGAGATGGGCGTGTCAGGGTAAAAAGAGAAGCACATAAAGTGATGTGCCAATCATTCATAGCAACCACTGTTATGATCTGGGGTTGCTTCATTTGGTCAAGTCTAACCTCAGCAACATTATGTGTCAATAAAATGAAATCAGCTGATGACTTGAATATAATGAATGAACAGGTGGGACCATCAGTACTGTAGATTTTTTTCTTCCCTCATGGCATGAACATATTCCAGGACGCAAATTGTGATATAATGCTTGTGGGAGCATGAGGAATCATTTTCACACATGAATTGGCCACCACAGAGTCCTGACCTTAAACCTATTGAAAGCCCACTGATGTGCTAGAGAAGGCTTTACAGAATGGTTGAACTCTTCTCTCATTGACACACGACTTCAGACATAATTTTGGCAACTGTGGGTGGAAATAAATGTAATGAAGTTGCATAATGTTGTCGAAACAATGCCAAGGAGAATGAGTGCCTTAAAAAAACAAAAGGTGGTTCAATGAAATTTTAGAGTGTGTGCTTTTTTTTTCCTTTTTTTTTTTGAAGTTCAAAAGCGTACGCTGTTTTATGTGTGCTACCAGATAAATTGCACGAGTGGGCCGTTTGAGTGTGATTCACAAAGAATACAGGTATGAATTCTACAAGTAGGAGGAAGGAAAAACATTTTTTTTTAAGTTTGTAGAGTAGAGTGCGCATTAGTTCCTGATAGCCGTGTCATATTTAAGGTTTGTAAATGACTTACAACCGAAATAAAGATTTTTTCCAGGCGTGTAATTGTGCGTCTGGTATAATGGCAGTTATAGTTAAAGCTGATTTGATTTAACAGAATTTTATTGCTTAAAATGCAATGTTTTGTGTCTGTATAAAGACATTTATTTAAATGCTGGTGGTGGGAATGTGTGTCATATAGTATATCTACTGTACATTTAAGCCAACTTAACTTCACAGTAATATCAAGTATATCAAGTAATATCATAGTCCTTGCCATTAATAAAACCGATTGAGTTGGATAGTTTTGTTGTTAACTGGCTAAAATTGACTACTCCAAATATAACACCTGCTTGTCAGTTGTATTGCTTGTCAACTGCAACAGTTTATTTCATCTAACATTTACGTTTAGTAAAGGTGTTATCTTTTTTGCATAGACACCACAATGTATTTAGCACTTATAGTGTGAAATCTCAACATTTTATATTAAGAAATTTGTCATTTTGCTCATGTAAAAGGCAAAATTCTCCAAAGAGCCTGTTAGTCAAGCTTTTTTACAGGTGTTACTGTAGGGCATTTTGCACATTCGAACCTTGATTAATTGTGTTGATTTACTCATCATATCTCTTCCCTTTTTCATACCAGCGTCAGTGCTTGTTCATGCTTGTGACTGTTAAGCTTGCAAACATATCAAATGTATTTTTTCATATTCCTCAAATTTATTTTGAACCTGAAGGACAGGGACTTTTCAAAGTTCAAAAGGCAAACAAACCCAAAAACTGGTCTTCTATTTTTCGATATACTTTTTATATAAGTGACTCACTCAAACGCTCAGTGCATGGTGAAAGACCCTGGTAGCATGAGTCTATATAAACAGGCACTAGGTAGGAGGAAATACTAGTATTTTTCTGCCTTTCTTAAAGTAATTTAATCAGTGGGATCAGAACATTTCATCTGATGCAGAGTATCACATTGAATTCATTTTAAAGTTAATTGGATGAATCTCTCATTTCCTGCTGGAGTTTATTGGGTTTTTTAAATGTAGATTTGATTAGATTTTAGATTTGAAAACAATCCTTCACTCCTTATATTAGTTTGTACCAAAATGTCTGGCTCATCACACTTTCAGTTTTCAGCCGGAAAAGTCAAATGACTTCAGATTTGTCCCAGGAGAGATATGCTGCCATTTAGATGTACATTTACACCAGTAATTAATAGTAATTAGACTAATAGTAGACTAATTAGAGAACTGAAAATAGTGCTTGAGTGCAAAAGTGTATTAGACCTGAAAAATATAGGCAAGGAGAAGAACAAATTCATGTTTTCCTGTCATGTATTTCCCCTCCCGGCACACAGCATGGTTCAGAGCGAGACGAGCACTGCTCTCATGATTTGTTTTGAGTTCTGTCTTTGTGCTTTGTTTACACTGCCATTTGCCTTTTTTTGGTCCTATCGTTGCCCCCATTTTATTCTTCATCTGTTACCTAATGTGTGTGCTTTTTCTAAGTTTAGCCACTAATTAGTTTATCTGTTTCTACCCTCCTGTTTGTTTGTGCATTACTAAGCTGTTCATTACTGACACTGCGTGCCTGTGATCTATGAATCCGGTTACAACTCAGATTAGATGATTATTGTATTTCCTCTCTTGGCTTTCACAGAGTCCATCTCTGTGTTAAAATTTTTTTTTTTTTTTGCCATATGCTTAGCCAAATAAAAAACAAAAACACACAGATTAGCCGTAACATTAACATTGTATATCAAACCTATACCAGTAACAGGTATGTGATAACTGCCACTCAGTGCTCACTAAAAAGCCAGTGCAGTAAAAATCACTAAAAAAGTCAATGCTGGGCATGATAGAAAGGTAGCATAACACCCAGTCCACCGTGCTTTGGGCTCAGAAGGCAAAGAGGTCCAAATCTTCCAGGTCCCAAGCCGATCAAGCCCCCATGGGACATGCTGGACAAACAAGTCCGATACACGTAGGCCACACCCTACAGCACACAAAGGATCTGCTGCCAATGTCCTGGTGTCAGACGCCACAGCATGCCCCCAGAACCATGCCCTGAGGGACAAGAGCCTTCCCTGTGGCACAATGGGAACATACAAAATACAGTATTTGGCATAATGTTTTGCATTGTAATGTTATGGCTGCTGTGTGTATACTGTATGGACAATAAGAAAAGATCCACATTCAAATGCTTTTTCAATTTTGGTTAAATGCTGTGTACTACAAGTTATTATTTATTAGTAACTGTTTTAGTTAAAGTTTTTTTTTTTTTAAACTTCGTTTTATATATATTTAACTATAGAAAATTAATATACATCCTTGCTTGCTTTGTTATAAAAGGATTTCATTAATGATTGAATCTTATTCTGGGATTTGTTGTATGGTTTCTACTGCAGTCTAATAATGTTCTCTTTATATTGTAGAAGCTGCTCCGTAGGAAACACTAGGATTCTTCTAGATTCTACTAGAATCCTAGTGACTACAGTCCCTTGTGTGACATTGATTTTCGTAATTACTTATTTCAGTATATAAGCTACACCTAATAAAATTGGCAAATCCAATCTTAGGAGACTATAAAAAAAATAAATTACCCAAAACCTGTTGCAAGGGGATGTTTTTCTTATATTTTTCTATAACACCAAAGTACCTACACTTTACTTTTATAATAAATCCAGATGCAAAGTGTAAATGCTTCAGGATTTACCCTTATCACTTCCACTTAGTCTTTCCTATATTTGTTTTTTTGAACATTATAAGTTCTTAATATTATCTTACTTATATCATTATAAGGAGCTTCTTGGAAGAGGAACAAAAGAAGAAGACCAAATCTTGTTGTTGAAATATCAAGATAATAAGTTAAATATAGAATTTAATTATGTAACAAACAAATAATAAAGAGCTTGAGAGCAGGGCATGTTAATTCTACCTTTGACATACCTATTATAATTATTTAATGTGATTTTTTTTGTTTTTTTTAGCAATAGGCCACGATTTATGCGATGACTCTAAAAGTTACTAAATAGAAAAGTTTCAAAAGAACCTTTACATCTGAGGTCAAACACATACGCAACAAAACACAGCAAGCTCAGAAAGCCACACAATACTTCTGTGTGAAAGAAGTCTCTAACCCGTCTCTTTCCTGTTCACAACGTCTTTTATATTCAGTGCTTTTTTCAACCCACAGAAATGCCTGTGGTAAAAGCAAAAAAAAAAAAAAAACATTTTAATGTCACCATATTTGGCATAGTATGTAACATATATTAGTAGGATCTAAGGACAGCAGCTTAGGGTCATATATACAGTACTGTACTGTAGCAGTTGAAAATGAATTGAATTTTTTGAAAAACCCTGATGCCTCTGCATACTTAAAAACATTTGTAGAATATAAAAGCTATAGGATATGGAATTATTACAGCTCAGAGGATTTGTATTATTATTTTTAAAATTTTATTTATTTTTTTTAAATCGTCATCTTCATTTTAATGGCCAGAGATACAGTACAGTACTTCAAACACATTTCATTTCAATTTTATATGTGATAAATTAAAAGCTTTGTTAGGCTGTGGTGAATTTTGCTGCATCTGATTACGGGTTGCCATTAAAGGAAAGCCTCACTGCAAATCATTCCAAAGTCATTTTGAAGAATCATCTTTATCCTGTAATGAAACATTCCTTCCCCAACCAGAGCGGTCTATTTCAGGATGACTCCAGTGCAGTGCATTTCATGTCTGCGGTGCATGAACAGTGCTCACTAAATAGGCTGATTTGTATGAAAATTATGTAAATCATACATATCCTATGACTTTCACAGTCATCCCCAGACCAAAGGCAGTTGGGTTACAAAGCTGGGTTTCAAACATCTTTGAGAGATTTTGGACCAGCAGGCAAGAAAGCGCTCTCCACCACCAAAACATCGAGTGAGGGAAATTAGTCTGGAGAAATGGTTTTCCTGTTTTAAAAAAATATATTTTTAAATAACTTTTTGTGCAAAGCCTTCACATTTATGTAATGCCTTATTTATATGCAAATCTAGTAATTATCGAAGATGAAATTTCCAGATGCGAGGTTAACTAGCCAACTAAGGAAATGTTCGTTTTGGTAAAAATGCAACTACTTGTACTGTACATAGCATAGTTATTGTGGTGGGGTTAGTGTGCTTGAATAAACAGAACTGTTTAATGATTAATTTTATATACATTGCAGTGGGGCAGTGATGGTGCTAGTTGATGGTGAGTTTTGGGGATTGGTTGCAGCTGGTTGTCATTATTGGGCCCTTGGACAACGCCCTTATCACTATTCCTATATAAAATCTTACTGCTGTTATTGGTCCCAAATCCAAGATGAGAAAGGAGGAGGATTGGACATCAGGCTCGCAACCTGGCCCTGTAAAAACCACCACTGCTATAAAAAGACAGAATCTGTCACCCGATGTGCTCAACGGCACGGGAGGAAAACACACACACAAAAATATATTGCAGTGAATCCATTTAAACAAAGCCTCAAAACAAAGTATTATTATTGTTATTATTATTGTTGTTGTTGTTGTTATTATTATTATTATTATTATTATTATTATTATTATTATAATACAAATTTACATCCAGCTTTCATCCCATCTGTGGGTTGATTTATTTCCGTGCTGCTCAGTATCATTATATGTGCACCCTGAAATTAATATTGCTTGCATATCATTCGCTGATTTACACATCACATCCTACAGTACATAAAACAACTGAGACTGAGGCTTCACAGAAGCCCACATACACATACAGCATTGTGTATGCATAGTATGCAGTGTTAATTCATCACATACAGTACTACCAAGTATCATGTGGAGGAAAAAAACAGCAATAAACTTCTTAATTGGGTGTAAAAACCGAGCGAGAACTTCCAGACTGGGACTTTGCCCTGGACAGAACCTGGCATCGATGTGATACACATAGTTAAGCAAATTAAGTTTCCGAACTATGCATTGGATTTTAAAATGTGAGCTGAAGGTAATTTAGGTTCTAGGTTTTTAAGTTTTATTTCCAAATAGTATAGCATTACAGGGGGCATGGCCAGATGGTTGACAGAAACTGGCCCCAGGCCATCAGACTATTGATTATGTTGAACCCTGAGTGAGGTAAACCTAATATTTTAAACAAACAGTTTGGATAGATAGCTCTGTCTTGCTTGAGTATCAGGTCAAAGCTATGGGACAGTGAAGCAAGGACTGTAATGTTGGTTAGGCATATATAGTACCACACATACTACAGTGTATTTCCATTTATCATTAAAACTAAGGTGGCACAGTGGAGTAAGGGTTAGCACTGTAGCCTCCATAGGTAGGGTTCGATCCCCACCTTGGGTCTGTGTGAGTGGAGTTTGCATGTTCTACACATTCTTGGTAACTTTTCTCCAGGTACTACAGTTCTTCCCAGTTTTGTGTGTGTGCCCTTCAAATGGATTACAATTCTGTCCTTGGTGTACCCCGCCTTGAGCCCAAAGCCTCCTGGGATAGGTTCCAGGCCCCTCGTGACCCTGTATCAGGATAAGTGGTATAGAAGATTAATGAATTACTTCAATAACATTTGGCATCTTTATAATGTTTATAACAATTGTCAGGTATAACAAAGAATCCTCCATTCATCAGTAACTTCCATATCCTAGTCATGAATCTAGAACCTATCCTGAGAGCACTGTGCTTGAGCCAGGGATACACAAGGCAGTTCGTTGTAAGCCACCATGCTCACACATTCACACCCTGGGGCAGTTTAACACAGCCTGTTCACCTACTCACTTGTTTTTCTGCAGGAAGGCGAAAACTGGTGAACTCAGTCGAAACCCACACTAATACAGGGAGAGCATGCTCAGTACCCCTCACATAAATTTGAACCAGGATCAAACGGGAAACTGTGACTTGCGAGTTCTTCCAGCAACAGCACTGTGCTGATTTATTGTTTTAGGCCCTTTAAGACTTTGAGCATTGACCAAAATGCCTTACAGAGGCCAGAGTTTATTCCTCAGTTATACGTCTTGGTCAGCACCCATGTGCCACTTTAGTCTCTGCTGTCTGTGCCCGTTGTTGTACAGCATTTCATGTTTGACTTACTCCATCAGGGCCTGTTTCTGAAGATGCTGATCACGTCCAAAGGTGAGCAGCAAGTAAGCTGACATGGTTGTGTATGTGTGTGTCTTTTTGAGTGGGTGCATCCAGAGTTCCTGCCTGAGGGAACCAAAAGTAGAGGTTTGTGATCAAAAGAGAAAATCCAGATGACAGCAGTCGGTTTCTATTGGGCCACCAGAGTAGCTGGTGCATGGCATGCTCTAACCACACTGTTGATAGAGTATTACTGAAACCTGCCTGAGTCTTCAAGCACTAATGATTTGGGTGGGTTCAGTGAACCATACTGGATGTGTTCATGGTGTCCGAGCAGCAGGTTTCAGGTTGATAAACCCACCATCCCAGACACAGTTTTTCTTAGGCTTTTTAATCCAGTTTAATTAGATACAATTATTTTAGAAAGGGCATACAGTATGAGCAGAGGGGTGAACTAGAAGATTGCAACATACTGTACAATTCCACTGCTGTAATGATCCACTGCCTTTAATTACATTGCACTTGTCTACATTCTTGTTAAATAACAATGTAAAGGGGGCAATCAAATAAAATAAGAGTGGACAATCGTTTTATTATCGATTGTCCACTCGAATAAACAGGTTTTTGGATTGGCATTTCGCAGTCTAGATGTAACAAAGCAAAATGTTCTTGTGAACTTTGAGATTGCAGTGGATTGGCTGTACAACCATCACCTAAAAAAACCCTAATGACAGTGCATACTACAGAATTATTGGCACCCTTAAAAAATAATAAACCTCACCATAGAGAAAAACAATAGTGTTAACAGTTGAAATGACACAAATTTACCTTTTCACTCAAACAGGTAAAAAAAAAACTATTATGTGATTCTTATAAGAATATAAAATGCTCTCATAGAAATTTATGTATATGAACAATCTCATTTTCAGGCAAAACATTTACAAAGAAGTGTTTGCCCTATTGTCTAGTGATCACAAGTGTGAATGCAATAGCTAGCAGTGTTTCTCACACATACAGTATACTTTGGCAGGCCCATGTTTATTGATGGTCGCCCAAGTACTGTATATTTGCCCACTTTTAAAAAAATCTGATCCCATGAGAGCCATGTACTGAGAGGATAAACAATAATAAGGGCATAATGACGGCCATACTGACGTTCGCACATGCTCTGTCACATGCACAGTTTTGCTTAGTGTATTACTGTAGCTCTTATTTAAAAAAAAAAAAAAAAAAAACAGAATGATTAACCCTTAAAACTTAAGTGGCACGGATCCATGTTTTGCTCAGTTATGTTTGTATAGTTGGTTAAAATTTATTTAAATTCAGATCATCCTATTGCCGAGGTTGTGCTGAAAAGGATGTCACGCTATATTTCACAATCCTAAAATATATATATATATATATATATATATATATATATGTTGTTGGTCTTTCGGCTGCTCCCAGCAAGGGGTCGCCACAGCGGAATATCCAGTCCGCACTACAACTTGGCACAGGTTTTACGCCGGATGCCCTTTCTGACGCAATCCTCCCATTTTATCTGGGCTTGGGACCGGCACTGCATCCAATGACTGGGGTTTGGGCACTGGCTGGTAATCGAACCCGGGCCTTTCACATGGCAGGCGAAACACCTACCACTGAGCCACCAGTGCCGCTACAGTGTTGCTTTAATGCATTTAGGGGTGTGGTCCTGGTCAAGACAATTTCCTGAACTCCAAACTGAATGTCAGAATGGGAAAGGTAATTTAAGCAATTTTGAACGTGGCATGGTTGTTGGTGCCAGACGGCCGGTCTGAGTATTTCACAATCTGCTCAGTTACTGGGATTTTCACGCACAACCATTTCTAGGGTTTACAAAGAATGCTGTGAAAAGGAAAAAACATCCAGTGTGCGGCAGTCCTGTGGGCGAAAAATGCCTTGTTGGTGCTAGAGGTCAGAGGAGAATGGGCCGACTGATTCAAGCTGATAGAAGAGCAACTTTGACTGAAATAACCACTCGTTACAATCGAGGAATGCAGCAAAGCATTTGTGAAGCCACAACACGCACAACCTTGAGGCGGATGGGCTACAACAGCAGAAGACCCCACCGGCTACAATTTGCATGAGCTCACCAAAAGTGGACAGTTGAAGACTGGAAAAATGTTGCCTGGTCTGATGAGTCTCGATTTCTGTTGAGACATTTAAATGGTAGGGTCAGAATTTGGTGTAAACAGAATGAGAACATGGATCCATCAAGCCATGTTACCACTGTGCAGGCTGGTGGTGGTGGTGTAATGGTGTGGGGGATGTTGATTTAATATTTCTATTAATTTATTTAAATGTAAAATTAATAGAAATATCAAATAAATAAAAAATAGTGTTAAAGGTCATATGCATTTGTATGTACTGGACCACTTTTGGACTGGCAGGTGATGCCCACTCATTCCGCTGGCTACCACCCCAAGTATATTTCAGACCTGTGGGAAACACTGGCTAGGTTTACATGCAGTGTTTCTTCAGTTTTCTTCCGGTTATTTACTTGATGCAATAAGATGTGCACTTACATGCTCAAAGCAATTAATTAGCATATAACTTTTGATATGTGTAAAGTGGTTCTGATTGCTGTGAAGCATTTAATATAACGGAAGAAGTTTTTCCCCCAACTTTGAAGTTAGTTTAGGCTTCCCATCTTGAACAATAAATTTCAACTTCTAAGTGAAGCTAAGTGGAGACTAGTGGAAAAGACAGAGAGAGGGAGAAAGAAAAATAGTTGTTCTCTTGGAGTTTACTAATAAGAAATGGAGGCAAAATGTCCTTGCCGGGAACTCATCAAGTAATGTAATGTAATAAACATACAGGGAAATAATATATTTAATCCAAAAAGGAAGAAACAATGAGATCTAGTGTTTACATGCCAAATATTTACCAACTGAATGAATTATAAAGAGGGTTACATCACTTCTCTCATCCCCATTGAACATCCATTCTGATTGAGCAGGATTCTCTGTCATGATTCACACCGTCTGCATGTTTTTCGCGATTTCCCCGCGCTTCCTTGTTTTTGACCATGGCTTTTGTTTTACGTTCTTTGGATAGTCGATCCATGACAGCTTACATGATTGTGTTTTATTTCAATAGGGCTATTATTCCGATATTAGTGCAATTTAAGGGGCTATGTAAATAAACCCAATGATTCCACTGGAAGCTGGCAAAGAAGCACATTTGGTGATGCTTTCATGGTGGGAGGGATGGCATTAAACTTTTTCCCTTGTTGATCAAAGGTGATCAATTGTAGCTAATTGTAGGCACCTGTGAGTTCATGAATGTTAAGAAAGACAATTTTTTTCCAAGTGTGTTATGCTGCCCTGTGACACAGCATGAGCAGTGGTTTAAAGATGCAGATGGCTGGCTTCATGAGTCCCAGAGGAAGCACATCTTAGCCTTTAACCTCACTGGTTGGTATCTGTCGCATCACAGAGTAGAGCTGGCTGGTGAGTAGGAATTGGAAGGTGACCATGTTAAAGAGAAAATGGAAAGGAAAAAAAAACCCAAGCAATATTTAAAATTAACCGAAGCATATCTCGAAAAAATGTTATTGCTGTGTTTGACATTTCCCGTTACATGGGGTTAAAAATATGAAGTCGGAAAATTCCTTTATCATCCACCGCCACAGGGAAAACCAAAGCGCTTTCAGCATCAAAGAGACAGAAATGACCTGTGTACGTTGGGGAATAGATATGAAAAAGACATAAATAGAACAGTCAGGGGCAAGTGAAAGGTAACAGAAAGATCATTTCACAGCAAGAGAGATTATCTTATTCTGAAAATCTGATAAAAAAAAACAACAACTGTTAAAAGCTTATAAAAACAAGCTCTTCCCCGAGAGAAAAATTTCCTGAAAGCACCTCGACTTTAAAAAGGATTATTAGAACTATAATTGAAATAATAAGGGTTTATTGGGGGAGGGTTCAGTTATTAATCTCAATTCCTTTGTCTGGTAATTCTTCCACTGATTTGTATTTTATTAAATTTTTTACACATTTTTTTACATTTATAATAGGAATGAACCGGTTGATCCGCCATTGGCCAAAACTTAAAAAAATTATAATTTTGATGACAACAGAGATACATGCTGCTCAGTTAAATGTGAAGCTGCTGAAATAGGTAAGGTTATAAACTTAAATATGTTAAAGGTTTAAGGTCTTAAAATTAGAACAAAATTGGGGGGAAAATATCAAATCGCAATATTTATAAAATCATTTTACTTAAAGAATTACAATATAAACTGAATTGGCACCTTGATATTGTGCTAATATGGTATCATATGGGCGCTGGTGATTCCCTTCCCTAGTGGTCATTGAGACCAAAACCAAATAAATTGACCAACTGTTGCACATTTTTAGTGTATTGATCAAAGTAATGGCACTGCATTTAAGGAAATATGATGCCTGCATACCCACTATAAATTAGGGTGGTGCCACAGTAAAGCGTTTTCAGGTCCACACACGCTTGTTAAGATTGTAAAAAATATTAATCTTTAATTTTTTCTTAGTTTGTTTTTAGGTATAAGGCATGGATGTAATGGGATCTTTGAACAGGATTATTAACCTAACCATACATTCAAAATCAATACAGCAATAATTGCAGGAAGGTTTGTAATGGCCAAGTCAATCGCCAAATAATTAAAGAGAGAAGCCCACATGCATAAGACCCTCCATGGCTCAGAACCACTCACAGGGGTTTCCAGCCTTGTACAGTACATAACAGTGCTCAGGCTGAGCCCTGTTCCTATAAACAGAAGGGGCTCCATCAAATATTGAACAACTCTGCAGGGGGTTATCTCAAGTTTGGAATTAGAGTTTGTAGCATGAAATGTACTGCTTAAGAAAGTATATGTTTGTGGGAAAAGTACAGTATAGTAGCTACGTCAGATAAATAGCACACCTGATTGTTAAGAAAACAAAAAAAACAAGATTTTGTGTTTTGTGGAAACTGAGTCTGAGGAAGGATTTGGTATGATTTTAAGCGCAAGAGACAGAAAACATCATCTCCTCAGATGCAAAGTAACATATTTTAAATGATCACCATGATTTAAGTCTTTAGTGGAATATCAGTTTATATAAAAGTCAACTATAGACTTGGATTTGACATAGCACCACTGAGGTTTTACAAGACTGATAAATCAGCAGCTAATAGCTCGCTGATGAATCTCCCCAGTGTAGGTAGGAAAATGGCTTTTACTGCCCTTGCCAAAGCCGGTCTTTGTAGAAAGATTATATTAGGAAGATTCATTTCATCATCAATGTAGGATTTATTCCTTATGACTGGGGTATATAATGTACTGTAAGTACCATGTGCAAAGCTGACCACAGATTATGTAACTGAAAGTGAATACATTATTTAGAATGAACAGATAATGGATTCTAAACAGATGCAAAAATAGCACGGACGATTGATTTAGGATTACACGGAAAGTCCGGTTGTCTACCAAAATTTCATTAAAATGTGGCAATAAATTTTTATCTATATTAAATATAGAAATGTGTTTATGTTATTCTTCTCCTTGTTTCTAAAATTTAATATTTTAGCAATTCAAATGATAAAGTATCTTACTGCAATATCTTTCAGTTCATTTATTTAATGCAAACTGGCTTCAGTGAGTAAGTACACTGGGATTTAATACAAGGAAATTTGAGTCTCGTCTGGATGAACAGCTTCACTGGAAGTCAATGCGTGAACCAGTTTTGCAAAGGGAGCTGAACCTCATAACCAACTGCCCACTGGTATAAACAAATAGTTATGAACATTACTAATATACAGTGTCCACCATTTAAGTACTCAGTTATTTAGTTATATTTTTAAAAATGTAATCCGTTATTTAGACAATTTATGTAATCCATGAGCCAGACAGCAGTCATTCCCAATCCGTTAGTGTGTGTAAAAGTTGTCCTACAAGCCCCGCCTCCTATAACCCGCCCCCGTCTTTTATTCCTGTTGTTATACCCCTATTTCACCTATGCGGTTTGACTGATAAAAAGATGGAAACCTAATCACAGCACCAGAACTCGCAGTAAATCATCATAAACCGTTCTTACAGCCACCGTGCGAAACCGCGTAGGTGAGATAGGGGTATTAAGAGCTAACAGATTATGGGCCAAACTTGGCTGAGTGATGATGGTAGAATAATTATAAAGGTCTTGACTAAAACAACGTGCATGAGGAATCACAAAGGAGTTTTCATTTTCTGCAATGGAAAAGTACTCGAACTAGTTACTTTTATCAGAAAGTAACGCTGTAATGTAACTGATTACTTTTTAAAGACTGTAATTTTGTAATTAATTAATTTAAAAAGCAACGTCCCCCAACACTGCTAATATCAAACTTATGTATATGTTACATAGCAGCACCATACAGACTTAGAGAATGCTCAAAACCACAGTAGTGGTCAGTGATGTAATCCATAACTAGCATGGGTTGTTGCTTTACCATTGTAATTGTACACATTGTAGGTACATTTTTAGTATAAAGTCATGTAGGTTTATGTCTATAAGTCACCATCTTCTTCAGTGAAATTTAGCAGATGCTTTTAATCATGTTAGACTCCACTGACCTGATTTTGGACTGTAATATATAAAACATATTTTATATAAAATCTAAATTAAAGTAACAAAATCTCATATTTCTTTCTTCTTCAGGGCATTTACGGCATCCTTAGTAACTGTTTGTTCAGGATTAAATATTTATATTTTGGAAAAAAAGAACCACCTAAGTTAATTAAAAAATATGTATGCAGGGAAAAACAAAAGCAACAATAGTGTGAGCAGGAGGGAAAGCGAACAGTCATAATCAGAATTCACAGAGCATGCTGGCATTTTATGCCAGGCTTTGATTTTTCCTATTTTGCAGTGTTATTTTTTTGTTATTGGGGGTACTGGGTTTCATATTTAAGAATTAAACAGAACGAAACAAAAAAAACTCCTCATGTTTAGCTCACACCCATTTTGGATAATTGTAGCATTACAAGAATACAAATACTTTGGCACTATGTTCTACCCCTAGCGCAAAAAAATCCCTAAGAAGCTGTCCTCCAGATCATGCGTTATGTAAAAACTATAATTCAATTGTTAAGACTAGTGAAAAAAAAATACTGTCACAAAACTACAAAAAGAATGAGAGATATAGAGAAAGTGACGCTGAGATCACATTATGAAAACAGAGCCCTCAGTTCTGTTTTTTTCCCCCCGCCTTGACAAATGGAGACAGTAAATACTCATTTTGTCCTCTGAGATTTCTTCCTGACCAGAGTTACCACAATGCAAACCCTGATGAGGAGCACATGCAATTACTCTCTCTTAATAAAATCTCAAAGTTACAATTATACCCAAGCACAATGGCCGCTGCACTTGTCTGCTGATTGAGTTCATACTCCGTGGGACTTCTAATAGTATTCCTCCCTCCTTCCCGGTGAAGTGCTGTGTGGGTTCCCATCCCCCAGCTCTATTCAAACCATACCTTCCATTTTTTCATGATTCATTAGCTCCTCACAAAGGCCCCATCATCCACAGTCAATCCAATCGATATAAATTATCTAAAAAAAAGTGTTATTTTACAGCTCTTTGTGCTATTAGATGACACGCCGGGTTATATCAAGGCTATCATAATGTTGCCACTTCTGCACTAAATTCAAATTCAGTCCTGCATGCAATACTACACGGTATAACATGTACTGAATTGCATATTACAATTGTCCATAAAATAGAAGTAGCATTTAGATAAACCAGATTTCTCTATTCTACAGGTAGAAAATTAAAAACATAAAATTGTAGTGAGCGGATATAAAAGATCGGTGTCAGTAACTGTATAAATATATTTTGAAAAAAAAAGCAGATATGTGCAATTGTATGTGCAATGCAATGAACTGTGCAACATTGGACTGAGGTAGTCACAGTGAATTATGGTGTATAATTAGAGGAAATACTGGTACATTGACAAAAATGTGGTGGGTGTGGCGTTGTGCCAAAAATCCAAGCATTTATGCCTAGGTGTTTTCCCGTTTGAGCGCATCAATGGCCCATGAGATGATGAAGCTCCTCCTCAAAAGCACTCCCCTGACCCAAGAGAAGAGTCTAATGTTCGTATACAGTAGCTGAGTTTTTTCTATTTGTTTCTGGCCTTGGTCAATCACCACTTGCTGAAGATAGACTGCAGGTTAGGAAGCTCAGTGCAAATGATGCTCTCAGCTGATCTCACTACTCTCTGGCAGTTTAAAGTCTCTTAAGCATCTTAGCTGCTAAAAATGCTGACTGGCCTTCTTAAGCCTACAAAAGAGTAAAGAGGAGAGCGTGTGTTTCTGATGGTAAAAACCAGCTGGTGCAACAAAGCAAGCATTGTTTCTCTCACACACTTCTGCATTTTATTTCTGCATTCCTTGGGAATTTACCTCAGTTATAATTAGTGCTATTTATATTCCTCTTCAGGCGTATAGGGACAATGCCTTATGAGCCACATAAAGCTCTTACACAACACCAGAGTCATTATCAGGACCAATCTCAAACACATTTCCTAACTTCCATCAATGCATCATCTGCCCCACCAAAGAAGAAAGGATCTTGGAACATTACTACACTATAAAGTGTAAGAAGCACAAGAACAGTGCGTAGAGAGCTTTGTGGAATGGGTTTTCATGGTCGAGCAGCTGCATTCAAGCCTTACATCACAAAATGCAGTGCAAAACATTGGATGCAGTGGTGTAAAGCATGCCTCCACTGGACTCTAGAGCAGTAGAGACATGTTCTCTGGAGTGATGAATCACGTTTCTCTGTCTGGCAATCTGATGGACGACTCTGGGTTTGGCGGTTGCCAGGAGAACAGTACTTGGCTGACTGTATTGAGACAAGTGTAAAGTTTGGTGGTGGTGGTGGGGATTATGATGTGGGTTTGTATTTCAGGAGTTGTGCTCGGCCTCTTAGTTGCAATAAAAGGAACACTTGATGCTTCGGCATAACAAGACATTTTGGACAATTTCATTCTCCCAACTTTTTTTGGGAATGGCCCTTTACTGTTCCAACATGACTGCGCACCAAGACAAGGATAAGCGAGTTTGCTGTGAAAGAACTTGACTAGCCTGCACCTCAACCTGATAGAACTCCTTTGGGATGAATTAGAGCCGGGACTGGGAGCCTTCTTGTCCAACATCAGTGTCTGACCTCAGAAAATGAGCTTTTGAAAGAATGGTTAAAAATTCCCATAAATACACTCCCAACCTTGTGGAAAGCCTTCACTGAAAAGTTGAAGCTATTATAGTTACAATGAGTGGACCAACCTCATATTAAACCCTATGAATTAAGAATTGGATGTCACTCAAGTTGATATGCAAGTGAAGGCAGGCGAGCGAATATTTTTGGCAATATAGTGTATCACTGCCCCTAGTTGGACCATGCCAGAGCTTTACAGGAGGTGAAGTGACACTATAGGAATAAACTAGACATTCTGAAAAAATAAACTGTGGCAGGTGAAAACACACTATGAAACGCCATTCCTTAGAGCAGTGGATGTGGATGTATTTGCGGGAGATGAGCTAAACATTTTTTATGTTTGCTTCAAAGCTGCAGTTAACAGTGCTAGCTACAGTAGCAGTACTCACAGTGCTTTCAGTACTAATGGCAGCATGCATGCTGAGAGTTTCAGAGCAGAAATGCTTTCATCATCGCCAGTAAGGCATCAGGACCGGGCAGCATCTCAACTGGGGTCCTTAGAGCCTTTCCTGTCCAGATACCACCAGGGTTCATGGAGATATCCACAATCCCTGGTGTAGTCAATATGCCCTATATACAGTACAGAACAGTTCCTTATCCTTTTGACCCAAAGGCACTTTAGCCTGCCCACCTCAGCGCCACTACCGCTCAGTGGCCGTGACCTCGGATGTGATGTACTGTTTTTTTATTTATTTTTTTTATAAATTTAGTCCTGTCCTGTTTTTCCCCGATTTTCTCCCCAATCTAGTCGTGGCCAATTACTCCTCGTCACTAGGGGGCTCCCACACACATCAAGGCTACTACAACCACTCAGTCGGGAGGACGAAAGCTATCCCGTGTTTCCTTCGAACCACGTGACGCGAGCCGACCGCATCTTTTCGAACTGCTCGCTCACGCACCGTTAGGGGCGGAGTAACACACTCGGAGGAAAGCACTAGCCGCTCCTTTCGTGTGCGCGAGCTCACAGACGCCCCTGATTGGCTGTAGCGCCATGACTAATGTGGGAGCACAAGTACCTCTCATCCCTCCCCCCTGAGAGAGCTCGGCCAATCAGCTCTCTCTGTGCCTCCGGCTGTGAGAGGAAAACAGCATCACCCGGGGTTCGAACCAGCGATCTCCGGATGATAGGGCGAGCGCTTTACCACTGCGCCACTCAGAGGCCCCTGATGTACTGTTTTTAAAGGTTGGTCAGAGACATTATTACCTTTTCATTGCCTGACAACCTGGACATTTTCCAATTTACATGACATCCCAATTGCTTTGCTGATGACGGCATGACACACCTCTTACACACAGCACTGAGCCACCTGGACACCAGAAAGGAAAAATTATGTTAAAGTGCTTGTTTATTGACTAGAGTTCAGCATTATAGACTATAATTCCCATACCACCACTTTGGAGGACCTGGGAGTGTTAAGTATTAAATAACCATGATTTTATTTTAACTGAATCTTAAAAATACAGCTTTTACAATTTAGCTTAAAATTTGTAATACCTGTAATCATCAAATCTAATCATCATCATCATCATCATAACTGATCCGTCATTTGCATCCTAAAGCTTCATACCTGACCACCTACCTGCATAGTAGTATGCCTTATGTCTGTACTTGTATCTGTTTAAAGCACATTATCTGTTCATTCTGAATAATGTATTGTATCCGAGTGCATCCCTCGTGCCAGGAGCCGACTGCCAATATTTAAACGCGCCCTTTGTTTCTGGAAAAGACATAATGTCAGCTGAAGAATATTCTATTTATGTTACGAGTGTGCTAGCGTATGATCTTCTCGTGCACCACTCATTTCATTGTTTATTTCCAGTCAAATACTGTCATAAATACAACATCAACGTCTATACTGTACCACTGCAGATGCACAGGCAGTTTATTTGAACTGCTTTTTCCTTCTGCATCCATCATCTCATGCATCATGCTGGTATGTCCACACATTGCTTCCAGCCTACACCTCTTCACATCCTACATGACTGCAAATGAATTTCACTACTGCCTACAGAGTGAGATTTAGTATGTTTTGAGTATTCTAAATGAAGTCATCTTCACCTGCTTTAATTCTTGTTGAAAGTGCTAGGGTAATTGGTTTCCTGTTTTCTATCTGTGCGATATCCAAGACCGGCATGTCTATTTTAGCTCCTCCAAGGTGAGGGAAGCTGCCAAGGAACTGCTTGTTTCTAGTGTAAGCAATCAAATGTAGGTCAGAGGCAATTCACACAAATACCCCTCTCCACGCACACACACACACACACACACACACACACACACACACAGGCAGACATGCTCATTGAGCTTGCTGTCTGCTGATTATGTCAGATTAATTTCTTATGGACCTTTGAATAGGTTCCTTTGATACATTTATCCTCTTCATACTTGTCTTGCACTGGGGTAAGTGAGCGCTGATAGCATGATAAGGACCATAGTATATTTTGCCTCTTGACAAATCCATTGATGTCCCTGCTTCACATCATTCTGCTGAAATGAGAGCCCGAGCCGAAGCGTCCACATGTGGCAGGAGCAGATGACTTGCCCTCACAATGACAAAGTAAGAACTGATGCAAGAGGTAGAGAAAAAAAAATCAGTGTTAAAGATGGGTAGAGAAAGTGGAGGGGATTGTCACTGATTTCTACATGGCTGTCTACAAGCTGGCACCCATCAGTAATCTGTCTGTGACACCCTCCTTCTGTCATGCACACAAAGCTCGCTTTACACCATACACCATACGATCCCCATGCACAGACACACTAACACGCTTAGGAATGCCAAGCCCTTGTGTTCTCCTGGGCTGCTATAGCTTGACAGCTGGAAGCTTTGAAGAGTTTATACTGAATACCATGAGCTCAGGAGGATGTTTATGTGCTGTCACCAGTAAGCAAAGAAAGAAACTGTAATTCGTCTGCTGCTCTGTAAAAAGAATTAGCTCTACACCTTTATCAGAAATCCTGGAGCGCAAGGAACCGCTGAAGAATCTTAGTGTGTTGAGTCATTCTTTAGCCTGGAGAAAGTTCCTGTGATGAGTATTCCTGTTCTGCCTTACTGCTAGACTTTACACCGTCAAGTAAGAGACCCACATGGTTGAACGGCGCTGATTGATGAGCCTGGTATTGATCACAACATGCGTGGGGGGGCTAAAAAAAAAAGAGATGTGCCATACGGGCAGTGTGGCTTAATGGAGAGAAGCGCAGCGCAGCCTGCCTCCTTTGATCTGTTGAGGATTATTGTGGCTGGCTGGGTTTGGAGCTAGTGAGACTCTGAGCTGGTAGACAGTTCGTCCAGTCAACGTGAGCAGAATATGCAAGGGCGGCTGACAGGCTTGTAGAGTGCGATTCGCTGTCTTACTCGACCGATTCATTCAGAGCAGCATGTTGGCCCCCATTTTAATCAGTGTCAGTGTAAGCGTGCCGATGTAAATCAGTTTCGTATGCATTTATTTTCTGACCCTCGGCCATAGCAAAGAGCCTACAAACTCCGACCTGTTATGTCGGTGCTCAGTTTGTAAGAAATAATCATCTGGAGGAAACCTTAAAGGCTCCATGTCAAACCCTATAACAGAATGTTGTCCTTAGAGGCAAAGCATTTAGGAAGTTAGAACCCTTAAAGGAAATCTCCACTCTAAATCCCACTGGCAGAGCTATCAGGAGGAAGGCGGTTGGCATCATGGAAAATGGAGAAACCCATTACCCTTAATGAAAAAGATCAATATGTAAGTTAAGAAGATTATCACAATTTTGTTTTTCTTAGATTTTCTTCAAATTTTAAGCAAACTTGGTGAATGATTTGCTTGTACCACACAGGATGCTGTGCTTTCTGCTAATGTGTGAATAGCTTAGAGCCCACCACAAGTAGGATTATAGAAGAATGGCAATATTGCCACTTCAAATGCAACTATATATCAATTAATAAAAATAGATTTTGGAGTCAGTGTGGTTATACATGAATTTCTACACAAAAGAATCATGATACATCACGTCTTGACAAATTCCTTTAAAAATTGCTTTAAACGAACTTTAAATTATCGCTTTAAAATTGATCGTTTTGTGTTTTCAGGAAAAATAGCTTATCAAAGCATTGTCGCCTTGCACCTCCAGGGTCCGGGTTCGATTCCCAGCCAGGCTCGATTCCCATCTCTGTGTGCATGAAGTTTGCATGTTCTCCCCGTGCTTGGTGCGTTTCCTCCAGGTTCTCCAGTTTCCTCCCACAGTCCACAGACATTAGGCAGATTAGGCTAATTGGTGTTCCCAAAATTGCCCGTGATGGATTGGCACCCTGTCCAGGTTGTACCCTGCCTCGTGCCCTAAGCCTCCTGAGATAGGCTCCAGGCCACCCACGACCCTGAATACAGGATAAAGCGGTATAGACAATGAGTGAGTGACGACAAGTCATGCTGTTTAAACAACGAGCAACACAAGTTACACAGCATTTAAATGTTTATTAGATCCTTTTAGTAGGTTTTAATACTTTCCTACAAAGGCTGTAAGAATTGTATCTGTAGCTCTGAGTGCAATGTGAATGCAAATATCCATCCATGAATAAAATCCTATGTCAAAACCCAACTTCATCCTGAAAATGTACCAGTATCTGGAGTTCACATACCAGTAATGATGGTTTTAGTTTAAAAATGAGTCCCCTTACATTATTGTTCCCCTCCTGAAAGGCAAACATTTCTGAAAGTTTCCTTATATTTCAGGATTAATTAAGCTGTTTAAACAGGCAGCAAGCACTTCATTTTTTCTCTCTGCATTCCTCACAAACACCTCTGGCCGTGCTCTATATTCCAAGCATGGGCAGATGCTGAAGAGCATTCCAAACAACGTGCCGGCACGGGCCGTGTGCACCGTCTCCGCGGTCCCGCCTCTCTTGCTGATTAATATCCAGTAGCATTCTGCCAAGCTCGTCTTGTCTTCATCTTTGTTTGCGAGCTTCTGTCTAAGACTCTAAAATAATGTTATTGTCAGCTCTCACGGCTGCATTGATTAGGCAGATGTTTACAACATCAAAAGCAGCACAGACAGCGGAGTGAAAGCAGTTTCTCTTCTTCGCAAGAAGACCGGGTTGGATTGGGGGGGGGGGATGTGTAAATCAATAAGATTTTGACTTGATATTCAGGTCAACTCCTGAGCTGGGAGATTGAGGGAAGTTTGTACAGCCTCTGTAGTAGTAAAAGTTGAGAATGTTTTTTCAGTAATTAGGTCTAACCCAGATGTTGAAAGAAAACATTTGGACAGTGGATACATGGAAAAGCTTTGATAACATCCCAGCTGCTTCATAAAATTTTAATGCACTAAAAAAGTAATTGATATTTTCACAACGTGGCAGGCGGCTTCCCCTTACTGCGTTGTCTCTTTGGCAACCAGGCATTGAGATCATCTGCAGGCGCTCGTATGATCCAGTGCGATCAAATGCTTTCTACTTATTTATAAGCTCTCACTATTTCACATCAGGAATGCTCATTTAGGAAACAGACGGAATGTATTCCATTTCTAAAGTTTGCCCCTGCCACCTGACTGGAGTAATATTCAGCAACGGTTATACAAATCCCGGGTTGAAAGGAATGCCGCGTCAGAGAAAAAGATCTGCGGATTTAGGTGCAATCTGATTTATTTGCAGCACGCCAGACAGCGAGATAGTCACTCTAGGTGATGAAGCGGAACAGCAGGCTTGCGCTCCTCGTGGCGCCGGCACAAATGACTAGTGGCATGTGATCTGCGCTACAACAGCTTGTAGGACGACGCAGACTCTCTGATCTCCTCTCCTGCTTGATTTAGGGGGCACACTGCAGATTTGAATAGCTTTCACAAAAGAGGCTTTTGTAAAGCGCCGGTGTAAAAGCCGAGTCAGGGGAGTAGAAGGGATTGAACGGCAAGCTATGAACAAAGCTGCAATGACTTGGAGGAGAAAACACATCCAGAGGCAAAAAAAAAAAAACCCTCACCACGAGTGACAGTTAGGGCGATACGCCGAGTACTAGTAGCTGAAGAAGCTGAACTCTGTGCCGACTGAAGAGTGATCAACTGCGCACACGCCACTCACGCTTACGACGCCCATCATGCGTGAACGTGTTCTTAGAAAAATCTTTTGAAATATTCGGGACGATGTTTCTCATTGCCGTTTGAATATTACCTCCACTGGTGGAATGAAATATAGATTTTTTTTTTTTTTAATCTGCAGGCTGCGCAGTTCTCATCAGGCGCAGGAAGACAGCTTTGGGTTCGGGTTGACAGCACTCTCCTGTTTTCTCTCATCATAAAGCAGTTCTCATCGTGTGGAGAATATGACTTGTAAAACAGCATCCTACCCACCAACCCTGAGAGATAGCCCAAAGAAATTCTGTCTGCTGACAGGTGTGACATTGGTGCGCTCTCTCCCGCTCTCTTCCTCTCTCCCCCTCACACACACACACACCACATACACACAATGTCTTGTACCCTCTCACTATCAGGCTCAAGAGGCTTCTTCCTCTTCCTTGTCTCATCTTGGCCTTGAGCTTTGTCATGTTGTGAGAAAAGCAAAGCCAACAGCTCTAGGCACATGAAGTGTTTACTTTTCTTTCCGCTGCTTCACTTTTTTTTTTTTACGAACTTTTCGATATATAAAGGTACTGCTGAGATTCTTGTGTTTTCCCCTACCCAGGCATATTAGCATGAAGGAACCATCTATCGTCTTGTAGCTTAGATAAAATTGCTAAAATATATATATATATCAAAGCGTGTGTATGGTAAGTATTAGCAAGTGATGTTGTTTTGATACCTGTCAGTTTGTCGTCCTCCGCGAGAGCACAAACATTTCAAGACCACAGCTCAATACGTTTGGCGAAGACGTTCTGTATTCCTACCACGTCTTGCCAGTGATTAAGCTTTGCATACTGCCACAGTGTCTCTCTTTACCTATTATCCCTGAACTCACAGAGAACATTCACACCCCTGTCTCATCCCCTTTGCCTGAAAAAGAAAACGAGTTGCTGTTTTTTTTTTTTGTTTGTTTTGTTTTTTTACCATAGTCCACTCTATGTTTCGCCTGTCCTTGCGTGTGGGCATGTTGCGTCTGCGTGTGTTTTTTGTGCAAATTGTGTCAAGCCATCACAGTTGTGACCCTACACACCTCTTCTTTGCATGGATGTTGCATCGTCTGTCTCTCCGTGGGCACCTGGTATGTGTCTGTGTGTGTGTGTGTGTGTGTGTCTGTGTGCTGTGTGTGTCTGTGTGTGAGAGAGAAAGGCGAGGAGAGGAGAGGCAAGGAGAGGTGCTGAATGTTTAAAGACTATGATGTCTAACTCCCTGTGCTTAGCAGCGGCTCTACCAAAGTCCACTAGCTGTGGATATTTCAATTAAGGCCTGCTCATGGGAGATTGAGTAAGAGCACAAGGGATTGTACACACCGCTGCCCTGCCGCCGTGCCGCCGCCACATCCACCACCACCACCCCCTTCCCTCATCCACTGGCCTGTTGTCTCCGAACAACAAAAGCTATTTTCAGACAATCCAATCCACAGCGGTTTGAGAAAGTAGGCCTCGACAATAGCCGTAAGAGCATTCATGACTTTTTAATCAGTGGCTGCGGAGAATAAAATCCTTCACCCCTCCATCAAAAGCACTGAAGCGTATACGGAGAGAAGGAGATGACGTCTGGCCAGGGAAGGAAGAAGGATCAATGACGAGGTGATGAAAAATCGGAGAAATGCTTTTAGGATAGTGAGTAAGGTGTGTAGGGTTATTTCTTTCTGTTTCAGTTATAATGTTAGGAAATGCTGTAATGTGATTATAATAAACCATGAAAATATATGAGTAATAAACCACAACGGGGTGTAGCATTATAGGGAATGAACAAGGGGGTGGTTTAATCCTACAGGAATTTAGCAACGATTAACATTTTTATTCATTAAAAAGGACATATCACACTGTTAATCCATTTGTAGTTAATATTGTGGAATGCAAGTTAGCACGTTATTGCTTATTCTTTCTTTGTTTCTCTCTCTCTCTCCCATCATCATTTCCACATCCTCTGTGTTGAAATCTTTCCCTTGGAGGCAAACTTACTGACTACCGAGACTCCGTCCATAAATGTTAAAGAAAGCTTCACATACCAATGATTCGATGACAACACATTTTTTATTTAATTATAATTAGTCTTAGATTATGTGGAGTGTCCTCTTGTGAAAGAGCTGCTACCACAGAAATAATAAAACATAACAAGGAGCACATTAATACTACTCAGTAAGTTGCCTTGCTGCTGGCACCGCCGCCGCTCTAATGCTGCTGCAGGAATTGATCTACAGCCTGTGACCAATCAGAAATGAGATTTCAACGAGGCTCATGTATAAATGTTTATGAAATCGGGTCAGTGCAGTGGACATTTCAGCATAAATAAGAAATCAGAGACATCTAGGCCTTACGTTGCATTTTCTATTTAAATATCTAATCTTTATGAACAGCATAATACCAAGACATTTCTTTTTACTACAGATACAATACAACTAAAATGAAAAACCTTTCATTGTAATCCATCATATTGTCTATGATTCATCTTTTTTAGCTTTTGCTTTGTCCCACCCTAGCGTCTAGTACTTGCTTTTCTCAATTATAATATAAATTGCTACTCATAAAAAGTTAGATTTTATAATCTAAAGATGACAACAAGTGGGCAAATTCTATTAATTTACTATTATGTATATTAAATCATAATATGTGACAAGAGCAAGGTTTGACATAAGAAGGCACACTGTACATACTAAAATGAGTGACATGGCTTTTTAAGGTTAGAACTAGGAATTTTTCCTTAGTTAATTAATTAAGCTCTGCCATGGAAATTTCAACCATTTTACACTATACAGTGGAACCTTGAATTACAAGCATAATTCGTTCCGGATGTGGGCTAGTTTTCTAAAACACTCATAAATCAAAGTAAATTATTCCATAAGAAATAATGGAAACTTAAATTATTTGTTCCACAGCCCCAAAAAATAAATACATAAAAATAATTAATACAAAATATAAAGGAAAAATTCAAACAAATTAACCTGCACTTTACCTTTAAAACTAGTAAAAATAAATCCCAAAAGATAAGTGTTTCCGTTTATGCGTGCAGAGGGCTGTGTGTGTGTTTGTGTGTGAGGCTAAAATATAAGGAGGGGAGGAATCAGTCCCTCTCCTCTTCTCGTCTTACACAGTAACCATTCCTACTCTCTTATTTGAGTTTTTCACACACACACACACATATTACCAAAAATATTTTATTTTATTAAATTAACAAGGAACATCATTAATGACACTTGCGTGAGTGCACCCTAACGGAATCACTGCTGTAAAGTAAAAATTAAAAACAAATGAACCTGCACTTTACCTTTAAAAATAATTGTAACAGAGCAGTGTTTCTGTGTAAAGCAGAGAGAGAGAGAGAGTGTGTGTGTGTGTGTGTGTGTGTGTGTGTAAAAGCGAGGGGAGGAGGTGAGGAGGGGTATGTGCATAAAGGCGAGAGGAGGTATGTGTGTGTGTGTGTGTATAGGGGTAAGGGATATAGTGTCCAATGACAAAGTGCATGCTGATACAGAGAGGGAGAGAGAAAATAAACAGTACATGCGTGCTGTACACACATAAAATAAACACAAAATAAAATATGTTTTACACACACACACGTAGTTAAAGTGTTTTAGTAAACAGTACATGCGTGCACCGATGTTGATTATACCAGTAAGAGACGTGCACTAAGACCCAGCAGGGGAGACGATTCCGGACAATTCCGTAATTCCGACGAAAAACCATTGGCTCAGTTGTGTTCACGTGAAACTTGGCATCAAAACAAAAAGCGCACGCGTGATAAATGATACTCGGTATTCATAAACCAAAGCTTGTTCATTTTCCAAGTCAAAATTTATTACACATCTTTCCTTGTCTTGCGGAACACTCGCAAACCGCGTTACTCGCAATCCGAGGTTTCACTGTATGGCTGAAGGTATATGCATAAAGAAATACCATAAGTACAATTGTCCAGAAACAATTAAGATTTCTCTTTAATTTAAATTAGGAGGCCCAAATATGTTCCAGCATACTGCAGGTGTCAGTGTCCCCATGCACAAAGCAAGGACCAGGAAAAACTAAGGATTTCTAAGGTTGGAGTTCCGACCTCAACCCCAACGTGTAAATTTTACTGCTATCGAAATATGGGAATTGCTTCGCAAAAATGTAGAACTCACAAAATGCACATATTATTATTATTATTATTATTATTATTTGGTTACAGAAAAATAACGAAAAACATGATCTTATGAATCGGTGCAATTTCTTTGCATTTAGTTTCATGTTTGCATGTTTGGTTAAAATAAAATAAATTTCAGTTCATCATACTGCACGTCGTGCTAAAAAAAGGATGTCACTCTATATTGCTCAATCCTCAGTCCTGTATATATTTGTTAAAACAAAGTAATGCAACAAATAGCTAAAATGCTCTGTTTTTTAACAGCTATGTGTTTGAGCAAACAGTAACATCTTTGTACGCCAAGAAGTTTTAAGTTATAAATTTCATTTACTTTATCTTCCTTTTGACTTATGGATAGATTGAGGCGAGAGTTATCGGAAAGTAATAAAAATATCAAATAAATAAAAAGGTATTGTGTTAAGGGTCATATGTATTTGTGGTTTGTTGTATGTAGTAGACCACTTCTGTGCTGTAGTTCATGTCGGCCGCTGGCACAGTGCCGGTCCCAAGCCCAGATAAAAATGTGAGGATTCTGTCAGGAAGGAAACCTGTGCCAAGTTGTGCGGATCGAATGATCCGCTGTGGCGATACCTCAACAGAAGCAGCCGGAACTATCGTTTCTGGCAGCTCAAACCAGTCTTTCTGTTTTACTTTGATCTTTTTTATCAAGAATATTTTTCCATGCACAAAACTGTCACTCACTCAGTGATCTTTTTGTTTTTCACACTAATCTGTGTAAACTCCAAGGTCTGTTTTGTTTGAAAATCCCAGGAGATCAGCAGTTTCTGACATAGATAAACCAAGCCATCTGGTACCAACATCCCTGCCACAGGCAATCACAAAGATCATTGGTTTTCTTTGATCTGATATTTGATGTGAGCAATACCCTAATCTTTTGACCTGTGTACATTGTTGTTCTGCATTGCACTGCCACTACGTTATAGGCTGATTAGACAACTGCATGAATGTGGCCAGTATATCATGGTAAAATGTGATTTTCTTCTTTTTTTTTTATATATATATATATATATATATATATTGTTCTTTAAATCAAGCTTAAAGACACATTTTTACTCATTAGCGTTTGGGTGATGTTGTGCATGTATTTTGCATAATAAATTTGTGTTTTGTGAATTTTCTTTTTAATTCCCTTTATATTAGTTTTATTTTTTTTGCTGTTTATTTCTATTGTAAAGCACTTCGGATCAACTACGGTTGTGTTAAACCTGTGCTCTATAAATAAATTTGACTTGACTTGACTTGACTTAAATACAATTAAGGATCAATTATTAAAAGTATAAATGCTGATTATATATATATATATATATATTATAACATAATATTACCACATCATTAGTACTTATAGAAATTACAGTTAGTGGATAAAGCTCGCTAAAATTAAGGCAGAGCAATTTGGAGGCATAAAGCACCCTGACTATTAGCTTTTTTTCTGAAAGGGAATTATTAATAATATTAGTAACTATTTTTATATATAATACATTTATACAAATACAGACATTGCTTTCATCCATTTAATCCTGTTACTGATCGTGAGTTTTTCATGGTCTCCCTACGACTGAAGGGTGAGTTTTATTTCTTGTTTATTTCCTCCCACCTCCCAAAATGATACTGGAAGGTGAAATGGCCCCAAATGTATGAGAACAGGTGATCCCCGACTTACAAGCATTCAAACTACTAATTTTCCCAGATACAAACAGACTGCAGTTCGCATTTAACATTCGTAAATGAAGTGTAAGTGAATGTATAAAATGTTTAAAGTCCAGTATATGGTATTTGTGTGTGGGGAGTGTGGGAGAAGTGAGTCAGCCTCACCGGTTTTTATGAATCAGTCTGGGAGCACGATGATAGAAAATGACTCTCCTGTACAGCTGTTCTGGTGAAAAATAATTCTAAAAACAATCAACAAAACAGTTCACATTCCAAGAAAGTGGAGAACTTTGACAGAATGGCGCCCCTTTGCAAACTTACTTTGCGGTCTAAGTAAAATCAACATCCATTAGTGTGTGGAATTGTGCATTTGTGCATGTGTGTGAAAGTCGTCCTATACAATAGCCCTTCTCCTCCTTCTCCTCTCCTGTCAGGGGTGATTCTTTTCAAAGGTAAAGAGCAGGTTAATTAGTTTTAGTTTTACTTAATATTTTCTATCAATCGTTTTTATATACAGTAAATATTTGTGGGTTGTGAAACTAATCCTTCCATTATTTTTTCTTATGGGGAAATTTGTTCTGGTACAAAAAGGCGTCCGGGAATCCATTTGTGATTTAAAGCCGCAGAGGCATAACATTTTACTGTGATATTCCTTTCCTTAGGTGAGGTTAAGGGTTACAGTGTACCTTTCCTTAGGTGAGGTTACAGTGTACATCGATGACAGTACAGTATGCATATGTATAATGTGTATAATGAGATAAATGTAAGTTGGGGCAAATTGGTCTAAAGCAACCAGGGAATAACAAAACACAGTTATGAGAGTATAAACTAGCTTTATTTCTCTATATAATCCCCTGTTGCACTAATACACTTATCCCTGCATTTCATTAGAGCTTGGATACCATCAAGGTACAAAGTTTTCTCAGTACACCGGAGCCATGATTAGACTGCCTGCTTCAAGTCTGAAACGCTGGCCTCCCAAGAACTCCTTTAATGGCCCAAACTCGTGAAAATGGCAATAACTCCCAGGTGGGTATCTTCAGCAAGTTGGTGACAAGTTATCCGTCAATTTTTAAGGATCGGGTGTTCCACTCGAAAAAGGATGGCCTTCTTCTTCTTCTTCAAGTATGGCCTTTTTTATTTGCCCCATTCAGATGTTTTACTGCGGATAACAGTCTCATCACCATATTGTGCATGAAAACCCTGTAACTAACTAACTATTAATATACAGCATATGCTGTATACATGCACACATTTTCCATATAATTATGCAACATTTATGTCTGCGTATACCTATAGAATTGCATTATTTTTTGGCCTAAAGATTTTGTATTGATGATGGAAGAGTCAAACCAGCCCAGCAGTCTTACAGGACATCGCAACAGACTTCCCGTGGTGGCCAATTCATGGGTGAAAAATGATTCCTCATGCTCCCAGAACCACTCTTTCACATTTTTTTGCCTGTGTCATCCCAAAATATGTCCTAAGTGCTTGTACAGTGAGCACTATGGATGATGGGTCCATCATTTCATGTGCTTCCTTTCTTACCTTGAACCTTCTGGGATCGGTGGTGTACTCTGCAGATAAAAGGCCCAACTGTGAGAGCTGAGTGGTGCTGGGGTTTAAACCGGTGACCCTCCAATCAGTAGTCAAACATATTAATGACTGAGCTACCATATCACACACAACTGGTGTGCAATAGAAAATCACATTCTGTTTACTTATTTATCTTTTCTCTTTATTTAATTTTTTTATTTTTTTTTTCCTAGTAAAATTATATTTTGTGTGGATTGTGTATATTAGGTGTTTATTAGTGCAAAAGTAAAAGCTAAATGTACGTTTGATGAGATAACTTTATCATTTGCGTTGATGGTCGATAATTGTTGGTCAGCATGTGGGATTTTTTAAATGAGAAATAGGTGAAATACACATTTCATTTCCTTTCAAAACCAATGAAAATTCTAAAACAATACTGTCCTAACTGCACTGCTAATGTTCGGGTTTTTTGAGCACTAATACAATCTCTCTCTCTCTCTCTCTCTCTCTCTCTCTCGCTCTCTCGCTCTCTCTCAAAAGAGTAATTAATCAGGAATTCTTGGTCATAAATTCTAGCATCAATTACTTCAAGCCTTGTGCCAGACAGATGAAGCCTTTTTTTATTATTATTTTAGTTTTGTCCTTAGTAACATTGTAAACCTAAACCTAAGGAAAATAGTGTGCCTTTTTCCCGAAAATTGTATAAAAGTTTAAGTGGTTATTGTGTGCGTGTGTGTATATATATATATATATATATATATATATATATATATATATATATATATATATATATACAATAACCACTTACACACACAGTTCATGCTGCTTCAGTGGATAAATACACAGACTAGAAAGTACTAGTGATGGCACGACCCCAGTGACAAGAAGGTGAAGACTTCAGTACCTTTTCTCATGAGTGTTGTAGTTTGCAAGAAATAAAATCCAGTGCATGTATGTGTTGGATAGTTTTCCATTATAAAATGTCCCCGGTGCTAGCGTTAGAGTGAGGAAAGAACCTCTAGAGTAATTACAATAAAGGCTAAAAGAGAAAGAAATAGTGAGAGACATTTAGTTCTGAGGATTAGTCATTTTTATACAAGACGGGTCATCCTTTAATTGTCTGTCTCAAACGAGAGAAAGTGTTAGGATGTTCTTATGGAACAAAGAGCGAGGTCTTGGAACCTGGAAGTGTTTCATCCTGGAAGACAATTGAGAAAGTGCACTCAGAGCCAGAGGAGACAGAGCTGGTGACAGTGATGAGGTAGTTCTGTCAATCCCAGGAGAGGCTGTAAATGATGTGCTTTTGAAAAAAAAAAAAAAGGGAAAAAAAAGGAAGTGACATGTGGCAGGTTGCAGGTGTCAAGAGACAAACACTAGGTTGCACATTCTGACACAGATGTCCTGCGTTTTTACTATGTTCATATGAAAGTGCGATACACTAATAAAGCTTTTAATGCTGCAGTCCATTTCTGACCTTTTGGTTTTATTCATGTATGAGGACATTAAAAGGTATCTATTTAGAAAAAAACTCTATTTAACAGTAAAGGTTGAAGATCCTCTGATAAATTATGTAGATCTCAGACAGCTGAAAAGTGCGAAATGTTGTTAGCATACCACAGAGACTTCATGTGTTGGGTTTTATGAGGTAAAAGTCCATATGAGCCCTTCTCAGGTGAGGACAACTCCTTAGCTCAAGCAGCCAGGACAAGCAAGTTGCATGTCAGGTCTATTTAGTTTTTTTTTTATATATGAAGGATGTGTGGTGGATTTAGGCTGCTTTCACACAAGGCGTGATTGATTCATGATTAATTGTGACGTCCGCTTACTTCAAGTAGCCAACTTTTACATTTGTTAAATAGTTTCGTACCCGAGAATACTTGCAATTACTTTTACACTCTCCAGAACAGCAGGTGGCAGTGTGCACTTAGATAGTTTGTAAGCCACCGGTAAACAAAAAGAAAAGTACAAGGAAGCCAACTTTCACTCTAGGCCTGTGTGGTGTAGTGATGGGCAGTTTAAATCATTTTAGTGACTCGGTTCTTTGAATCTCGCAAGGAGATATTCGAGAATCGTTCGCTTTTTTATGATGTGACTCTCATAGCAGGTAATTATACAGCATAACCTACGGAGGTATTGCAATGCTTTGCTCATGCGCACCCAGTAGAAATGGAACAAAACACTCGGAGACTACTTGTGACGTGAAAGACTCGTTCAAAAAGAACGAATCGTTCATGAACGACCCATCACTAGGCCTGTGTAATATGAAGAAAACGTAAGGAGTAACCCTCTCCCATGCCTTCCTACTTTATCAGTTAGCTTATATTTGTAATGTGGAGGAACCCGGGATTCAGGAATAAATTTAAGCTACGGAGAGCTATGTGAGTTTCACACCACAACTACTTAATAGTGCACATGCTGTTTGTGGCTTTGTAGTTCAGAGGATGAAATTGCCACATGCTGCACTCAGACGGATTTTGGAGGACACAGACAGCGTTAATGATGTCGTGTTCTAAACAGCAGTCCACTTCCACGTTCAGGTACAATCAGCTTTCACATCGATTCAAGCTGTTCTCAAGTATACCACACAGTGCTCAGGATCACCTTTTCACATTACTCAAACATCCCAGTCTTGAGGTCAAGTGTGCTTGGGCCCAGAATGGAATCTGTAGTGTGGAAGCGCTCCGAATATTAGTAGGTAAAAATAATACGAGGGCTGTGCTCCAAATAATGCAATAGTGGACATAATGGTTTTATTAACTGATATTGGTCCTTCAAATTGCATGTTGGTGAACAGACTCATCCCTCCATACAAAGGTACTACTCAACATAATCTCTATCACAAGCGATGCATTTGCGTCATTGTTAAACGCTCAAATCCTATCCTTGAGGGTCCATTTTGTCGCAGTTGATGGTCTCCCACTGCGTGGTTTGTCCTCTAACACTGGTTTCCCCCTTCTTTCAAATACTTCATCCATCTGTGCACATTGCTCTTGTTGAAGGCGTGATCTCCGTAAACATTCTGTAACACAGTGGGAGACACTCAACTGCGACAAAGGGGATTGTCAAAAAGGATTTGAGAGTTGAGCTCAACGATAATGCAAATTTATCGATTGTGATGGAGACTATAGTGATTGATGTATCTTTGTATACAGGAAATGTTACTACCAACATGTGCATTCGAACGGCCTACAGTATGTTAGTTAAAAGAAACATTTTGCCTACTTTTACGTTACTTTTGGTACAGCCCTCATATATAGATAGTCGATACTAGAGCAGCATACTGATTTTCTTAAATCAGCTTTATATCTTTAAAAAAGGTATAACAAATACACAATAATCAGATTGCAAAGCAACTGCTAATTGATTAAAACGCACATTATGAAAGTGCAGTAATTAAACGCTAATATCGACACATTGATTGTGTGATGCCGCCAGACTCCAAGTGGCGTAAAATTAAACAAAAGCTGTGCATCGAAATGTAACAAAAATAACTTGCCACATTAAATATTGGCTTGGAGGCTTATGTTCACTGATCCACAGGGTTGTCAGGTCTCATAAATCATGCAAAAATCTCCATCCCAAAGTACAATTCAAAAATGCATAAAAAGACCTAAAACTGGCCCAGAACTTTTTTTTTTTTTCCCTAAACCTGTGCGTGGGAAACAAGTTCACTGGTTCATATGCACTTATCTGATTTGTTGTTTTAAAACTCGCCCAATTTGTCTTTGCAAAGCAACGACTGCTTGTGTGAGTCAAAAAGGGGCGAGTCTGAAGCACGGGCACTATTAACTAGAGGTGCTGTGAAAATCACATAGCTATTTGTAGCATAAATGTGTGTGTGTGTGTGTGTGTGTGTGTGTTTTTGTGTGTGTGTGTTATTAGCACCAGCTAATATGCTTGCATACTGGCTCATTTAATTAGGGGAAGCATGTATTAAAATAAATGAAATAAAATAAAACCTGTAGTCTTCACTGATTTGAGATTTGGGATTAACTTTTTAAAGTTAAAGTTGGCTTGGTTTAGGTTGAAATTTTTAGTACATCTTAGTTCCAATTAGTCTTTTTCTTCAAACTTTTCAAGCTAATTACTTTCAAAGCCATTATATGCATGTACACCAGTCTCAAAACACAGGGAGAGCAAAAAAAAGCCTTAAAATGCGCACACACCTAAAGGACATGTTTGCCTGTGTGCTTGCAACAGCATGACACATGCTCATCATCCATTTTTTTAGAAACATAGCTGATGTCATTTATACCTATTTATGAGTAAAAAGCAACATAATTTTTACTTTTCTGTATAGTTCTATATAATTTAAATGTCAATATATATATTATTCAAATAATATAAATATAAAACTGACCTGTCTTTAAACTTTTTGCTTAATCTAAAGTTAAAATTAAGACTCTTGTATTTGAAGCTATTTTGTGCTGTTTAAATGCTGCCCTTGGTTTTTAAGAAAATTACTAATGTGAAATAATAATATCTGGCCTAATAGCTTTCCATGACCACAGTATGGAGATCCTGTAGAGATTTAAAATGGAAAACTTTCAAAACAAATATTTAACCAGCAGGGAAATTTCCTAGATTATTGAGACATGAAAAAGCTGTTGATCTGAAACCAAATGGTGACAAATGCAGAACTTTCCAATGCAAACCAATTATAAATCTCTGCTAACAGCTTGTTGGGTGAAAATACAGACGCAGCCATCAAGAGAGCGTGAGCATATGGCTAGGCAGAATATTTCCCTACCCAGGAAGTGAGTATTATTTTCAGTAGTTAGCATTAATGCATTTTATTAGATTATCCCTCTCTGCATTATGAACTACTGTTAAAGATCTAATACATATTTCCTGCATAAGTGCACATACAGTACTTTAATAGTACAGGTGTTCCTTCTAGGTGACCTTACATGAACCAGATAGTGAAATCTCCTAAAGCCCACTTCCATTGTCTGGTAAGGAGAACAAATGTTTAGCTTTCTAATGCCCTACTAATACACACCCACTTACATAAGTGAAAAGATTTCCCAGACACTTCTTCGGATTAAAATTATTTATTTATTTATTAGTTATTAATTAGCTATTAATTAGTTATTCTCCCAATAAAGTCAGGTTAAATAAGGAGTATTTATGCATTACATATAAAGTTGTTGTTTCGAAGATGTGATTTTAATCACTTTCTCCATTTGGCGATGCGTTTCAAGTAAATATGTTTTGTTTTCTGATACTCTGTGGCACTTCATCTCGCTGAATTCTGTAGATCGTAGAGATTATGCTGGGGATTATAACAGCAATAATAAAAAAAAATAATTGTAAAACGCCCCATGATGTGGGTTTATCCGGATCTGAAAGTGGGTCTCACATATTGAAAATAAAAGCCTGAAAACTGCAGACCCTGCCAACCTCCATCTGTCATTCTGTCGGCTGGCCGTTTACCGATAATCGTTTCTAAAAGTGGAGGACTAACAGACGTTTTATGATGCAAATCGCAAACGGTGTCTTAGCGTAGAGCGGCGAGTGCCGTTAATCCCAAATCACTCAGGCTGCACACTGGTGCCAGGAGCATAAGCCCCCTCGTTACCAGCACAGTGACTTTATTACTGTTCTAGCAACTTTCATTTATTAAAAAAAAAAAAAAAAAATTGATAGACATTAGCTACTTGCACGCACTACTGTAACTCTAGCTTCATGGTGGGCAAAGTACTAGGATAAACTATAGTATGCCATGTATTATATTTCTCCCTGTGCACAAAGCAGGTGATGTCACTGATTAGTTCGAGGCTATCTGGCTGAAGAGTTGTGATAATTAGAATCAGTTCCGTTGGTTAATGGATGGAACAAATATATGGCAGGATTTTTACTTTCTGAAGCCGGGTTCACAAAAATGGCTAAAACTGGGGAATTCCCAAGTGAAGTGCGCACTTCTGTGGCGAATTTCTGTACATGATATTCAAGAAGCAATCAAGCAGGCATGGTTCGAGCAAGCGGCACCAGAGTACTCCAGACGTCTTTTTTGACTCTATGCACAGCCAGATCCAGCAGGTTTTAAAGAATAAGGGACTTCATACTGAATATTGATTGTTGTAGAGCAATTTTACCACATAAAATAACGCATAGTTATTTTTATCTTGATTGTCATTATTTTAGAACGTCATTAAAACATTGAATATTCCAATATTTTTAACCACTGTATCTAACAGTTGGTAGATTAAAAAGTCATTACATATTATTCTGCATAAGCCCATGTGCCAAATTAGCCATAAACATGACAAGGTGTGTTGTTATAGGAAAATAACGATCATGAATAATAATTATACCTTCATTATTTTTCAATAACAGCACATCCAAAAGTGTTTTCTGTTTTCTAATGTATACCACAGTATTCACTCAACGGTTATGACTTACTACATAAAGAACGGCACATTATTATGTTATAACAGCTATACATAGGCCTTGTCCTCATGTACACAGGCATTTTTATAAAACTCGATTCCAAACCAAACCAACTGGTGGTAATAAAACTGTAACCCTAAAACCATGTTGGCCAATCAGAAGCCTGAAAAAAGTTCTCGCTGAGTATGTCATCCTCCAACGGCAAACACAGGAGATAGGGTGCATGCAGCACACGTTCTCACAAGCCAAAAGCACTGTTTTTCCCGTCGACATGTCAACTCTGAAAACTGAGTTTTCACCCTGGAAGTTGTTTTCCAAAAGGTCAGGATTTCAGTGACCTAAAATGGAGTTTGCATGTAGCCAAAAGCCTGAAAATGTGTCGAAATACAAGTGTGTACGTGTGGACAAGGCCGTAGTTATTGCTCTAGTTCCAGAAACTGGAAAAAGACAAAGATACCCAGACTGAATCTTTTCCATTGGTGTAAAAGTTAAACATAAAGCTTTAAAAAAAAAAAATGAAAAAAAATGACATCATATCGACAATTACTGTATAATCGTTTGACATGGGCTGTGTGGGTTGTTGCACAGAAAAAAAATAATCCTTTGATTTTACTTGATTTTAATGTGTACATCGGTCCCCCATGATCAAAATAACACAATTTTTGCCTGCTAAACCAAAATATTTAATTCATGTTAAACTTTTGTAAAAGAATCATGTTGAGTTAATAGAATCTTTATTATTTACTTTAATAGCAATTGATCGTGCAATTGAAATGTAATTGAATTATGTCTATGATACTCCATTATCAATAGGAAAGTCTAACAATTTCTTAGTGCTTACATTATTCAAATATTTAATGTAATTTTAATTTAAAAAAATTAATCAGTCAAATTAATTTTATTAGGTTCATTTAACTTATTTACTACAGCTGCGTCCAACATAATTTAATACTGTTATCATAAATTAATAGTGTTGGTACAAACATTTTTCAGTTGTAAATTAAGTTGATCCAACTCAAGTAAGTTTAAATTTTCAGCCCCGGTCAACAGAATTCTGTGAAGGAAGGAAGCAAAGGACAAACGGGATAAAACTGAGATTTTTATTTTATATTTAATAAAAACCCTGTTTTACACCAGCAGCAACTTACAAATGAGGTATCAATTTGAAAAGATGCACAAAACATAAAACACCCCAAATAAGTATTAATTATAGAAATAATTAAACACCAACAGAAATGTTTTGTACTTTATAACTGTACGTTATGACTTAAAATACGACCGTTAGATACAGTTGGTCAGGAAACTCCTGAAGTCAGATGCAGACAGGACACTTTTCAGTCACAAACTGCTGTGAAAAAATACAGAGATAGATTCAATTAAAATTCATAATACTTAATTTAGCAAATTAAAAATATTTATACTTTGTTCCTAACGCTTCACAACTCATGAGAACAGAGGAAAACGAGAACCGAACCACAGATTAATCACGCGCATATAACCGTCGGTATTTTAAGTGTGATTAAAAATACAAGAAATAGATTAAACCAAAATAGCGTGACTAAACATCGCTAAACAGCAGGTGACATTTATCTTCAGTATTTCGTTTCTATTTAGAAAGATAGGAATTAATTCTTGCTTACCTTTTCCACACGCCCGCCAAACGTTTGTCTTCTCAACACACTGTGTTCTCTTCTCGCGATGTTTGCTCTGATATTTCATAGTGACAAGATCTACTTGGTTTATCTCAACATGATTGAATCTAATGTTAACTAACATGTTAAGTTGTTGAATTTCATGCAAATACAACATAGTTTATTCATGTTCATCTTGGAAACATGAAATTATTATGTACAAAACACATATAACATTTTAGTACATGTAACAGGTAGCCAACTTCCTTTTTTAAGTGTACTACAGCAAGATTAAAATATTATTACAGGTGGTGTAATACATACATACATACCTTGGAGCCAGCACTATTGTTAGAGCTGCTATTACAGAAAACTGATCAACCCCTTCAGTCCAATCAGACCCAAGTTTTAAACAGCAGCCTGGTACAATAGTTGTGTGTAAGTGTTTTTTATTGTCTCCATGTACAGCTTTTTTTTTTTTTTTTACCTTGCAGCAGTAAAAGCATTTATTCTTAGACCAAAAAAGACGAATGAAATGTCAATTGTGCAAAAAGAAGCTAAAAAGTTTTCTTTTTTAAAGTTATGTAAGTTCAACAATAACCTCGCACACAATGCAACAATGTAGCAAAAGTGCTGTGCCGGTAATTTCTTTTCTTCCGCTCCCCCCCCTCTCTTGTAAGTGCTCCTGAATATTTATAAGATGGTGTCAAAAAAAAATGTTAAACTTGATATTACAACACAAGTTCAAGCTTATGTTGCAGCTTTTCAGCCAGTGCTTCCAATACGCTTATTAAATTGGATTGGTCAAAGAAAGGAGCAAGGTACTTATTCTTACTTTGTCTGTAGCTGAGGAAAGAAGGTGGATATATATATATATATAAACGAGTAACTCCTTCTCCTAAACTGAGACATGCAAAAACAACACAACAAAACCCAGCTGCCAGAGCCTGGAAGAACAAAATTGGAGTAACCAACTATTGCCCAGAAGCAATGAATGTTGTGTTTTTCAGGACAAGGCGAGACCATTTGAATGGCTATTGATTTGTCAGGGCCGGTATTGTCGGCAGGTGAGAGCTTTATCAGAATGGCAGGAGTGTTGCTGTGTGCTTTCTGTATTCACCTTATGAACAGCTGGAAAAGGCATCAAATAAGCAGATTTCTAAAGGGAACTCACTGGCAATGGTGTCCTTATTACTGATAATTAAAGGTAGAAGTGTAGGAGCGGACCCTCGTTTTGTTATGTCTTCCATTAGTGGCATTATAAGATGTTCGCACTAAAAGGCGGCTTAAATTCCCTTAAAAGTGTGAAGTATTGGTCATCTGGGTTTCTTTTTATATCCCTGGCTGTAAAGAGCAGGAGAGATTTTCAGCACTCTAATATAAGCCTGTGATAAAGGCAGCTCTGTTGTATAGTTTTTATAACGTGCTCAATGTGCTAATCCACATCTGCTTTCCACTTCATGCCCCGCCCTTTCCCACATCCACAAGAAACCGCTTGCATAGTTTGTCTATTTTTAAAGGCGTGGTCAGTCTCGCTCCAGCACCCGAATTCCAGGAAGTTTCTCTGTCTCGGTGCCACGCTAACCACAGTGTGTCCACTCAGTTCTGCTGACTGCTGTTGTTACTTGTGGTCATCTGTTCTTGGCAAGGCCACCGCCATCTAAATTTGCGCGTCCACCCTTGAAATAATTAGCACTCCCAAATGCAGCCAGTCGCTCCACTCTTTTGTTTTGGAGCAACAGCCCTCAGCTAACACAGCAAAAATATCCTGTAATTGAGAGTCAGAATGAGATTCACTGCAGAGTCATCTTAATTAAGCTGACGGAACAGCGGCATTCAAATAACGGCAGGCTTTTTGTTTGTTTTAGGGTTTTTTTCTGCCTCCTTTTAAACAGTATCACTCTAGCTATTCAAGCAGTTGTGAGAACAGTCCTGGGAGGCCCACCATGCGCTGATACATGGCTCTAGGGTCAGGAGGTACTGATGAGACGTTTACGGACGCCACACTCCAGCTACGGCTCGACAGGGACCGGAGCCAACAAGTGCTTTGGGAGTGGAAGGGAGTCCCAAGGCACCGATAATTACACCATCTCTCTGCACCAGCAACTCTGTAAGGAAGAATGATGGGAGAAAATGGTGGTCAAAAGGTCTGCTGGAAGTGTGTGCATGAAATGAAGTGGTGGGACACACTGTAATTTGCCAGCCCGAACCGAGCACAGAACTGGACAGGATACTGCCATTTATGTAGCTGATTGTTTCGTCTCCAAGTGATTTTTTTCTCTTTCTTCTTCTTCTTTTGGACGCACCATCCAACCAGTACCTCAATCAGACTCTAAGATTGTTTCATGGCCAGCTTGTTGTGTTCCCATATACACTTCATCTGTAACTGGGGTGATCACAGTTTTTTTTTTTTTCTTGCCGATGTAGAGTTTACTGACTGTTCCATGTGCTGTGGCAAGATTGATCGGGGCTCTTGTTTGTTTTTTCATTAGATTTTTTTTTTTTTTTTTGTCTTTAACGAGCCAGTCTGGTGTCATGTGGCAAAAAAAAAAAAAAGAACAAAATGTTTTTGTTTGATTACTGTTTTGGCAGGAAGATCAAAAGGATTGTGTTGTGCTCTAGTAATTATCTAACTGCTGCTCTGGACCATGACCATGGGTGTTGACATCAGTGATGTTCTCCCTTCTGTACTGACCCCCTACCAGAACTTTTATTGCTTATGCATTCATTTCGTCCATTTTGATTATGATATTTAGTGCTCCATTTAAATGTGGTGTTGAACCCAATTTTCTTCTTAATAAGAAAATGATTCTTGGTTATTTAATCTTAGCTTGACTGGCTACAGTACATCTGTTTATGTTCATTAACTACTTTTTACTGGTTGGGGTTGCAGGGAATCTGGAGCATGTCTGGGGATTCTGGGGATAGCGCAGTAATAAAACATGGATGGGGTGCTGGATCAGCTGCAAGACACCATTAACATACTTATACATGTGTGGAAGATTTTGTGTCACCAGTCAACCTTTAGGCATGCACCTGGTCATGGAATAAAAATCTCAAAAAACCCAGAATGAAGAACCCATTGACAACAATGCACATGAAGAACATGTGAAACATTATACAGACCTGAGCTTAGGGCTGAACTTGGAGCCCTGGGGCTGTAAGGTAACAATGTTAAGCACTAGCACACTGTTGTTGGGCTACATAAAAACAGAAATGTAAAAAAAAAAAAAAAAAGTTTATGTTAAGAATGGACAAGTTTTGTTTGGTCTTTCTTTGCTCTTAATTCTCGGTGAGTATTCACTCTGGCCTGACTGATAATCCATCAAAGATATGCACTGTATGTGGTACACAGGTTTTCAGAAATCAAAAAACTGAAGCTGAAATTTTGTTTGTGTTGAACAGCAAAGGGATATAATGCTAATCCCATCCTGGGTAGAGTGGGCAGTACCTGCTCTTCCTCTTTCATCTTCTTCAACTTTACTATTTCTTATTCTAAGTCTCCTCATCTTGTCCCGTATCTCTTCCCATTCCAAAGCTCAGCTTTGATTGATGCAGTCTTTTCTTTTCCGTCTGTGGCAGGAAAGAAAGTAAACACAGGGTAGGTTGATATTTATGTGCACATATTTTCAGTCTGCTCTTGGATTCACTTGCAATGAAAAAAAAAAGATTTTACATGCATTTTATCTCTTTAGACAACCCGAATGGATTCCTTATCACTCTGCCATTGGATGGATGGAATTAATGTTCGTTAGCTCGCTAATTAGTTAAGTCACTCTTAACTATTTTAAATAAACTAAATAGCATGATGACGCATGGCCACTGTTTACTACCGACCATGATTGCACAGGAGCTATTTGTCAGGTCACATCTGTAGATGAATTACATTACATGAACTACAAGCAGTCTGCAAGTTAAATTCTCTAGTCGCATGTATCACTCTTTGGCAGCTCCAGATGCCTGTCCGGATTGTTAGCACAATCAAGTTGAGTAAAGACTTGGAGTAACAACAAGATAATTTACATCACCCAGGGTAAAACAGTGATGGCAATCAGATGGGAATGTCGGGTATCTTGTCTTGTACAAGCATCTAATTAGAGTTTTTAGGTATATATTACATCATGTTTTATAAAGATAGATAGATAGATAGATAGATAGATAGATAGATAGATAGATAGATAGATAGATAGATAGATATTACATTATGTAATTAAGTAACAGCAACAACAACAGTCAGTTGTTCTTTTATGGCACACTAGTCAGCTGTTCTGGAATAGTTCTTGCAAGGACCGTATTGTCAAATGCATTTGTAAAACCCCTCAAGCACCATGATGAAATTGGCTCTCATGAAGACCTTCTCAGGAAAGCAAGACCAAAACTTACCTCTGCTTCATTAAGAGTTTAAAATTAACAGCACCTCAGACTAAAGGCGTTATGAAGGCTTTACAGAGCAAAAGTAGCAGACACATCTCACTATCATCTGTTCAAAGGAGATTATTGCATTTTTGGATGCCTTCAGCATTTTTTATTACAATGTAGAAATAAATAACAAACCATGGAATTTAAAGGGGAGTCCAAACTTTTGACTGGTAGTGTACACACACAGAGGTACAGTAGCTCTGTTAAACGGCCGGCCAGTCCTTTGAACGTCTATATGCCCCGTGCTAGGAACCCAGGTTGCAATGCCGTATATGTCTGCCAGGGGGAGCAGTGACTGCTTCAGTCATCGGCAGTGTCAGTGTCAGAGTACCAGACATTAATCATGCCTTAATGAGCAGACCTTTCATGCATCAAAGACACCAAGCCACTAGAAGTTACCGCATTGTCTTCATGTTTTCATCATTATAGTATATCAAGGATGTCATCTGGCTCTGTCACTTTCATATACTTTACTAAAATAATAATACTAAAAATGTACAAGCGTGTTTTATTTATTTGTAAATAAATAAGTCAGCTGTTGGGTATAGTAATAATGAATTTATGAGAGGGCATGAGTAATTAAGAGTGTGTTTTATAGCGACACATTAACACTATGCAAAGTCACAGCTGGGAACGAAGAGACGCACATTCACACTTGTTGCTGTCTTTTGTCTTGTAAACGCCATATTCTTCATGTACATCGGTGGGGATTTACCAACATAAATCTGAAATGACATATATTCAATTTAAATAATTTATTAAAAACAAGATTTCAGTCGATTGCAACTGCATTGAAAGCAAATAATACCTGGTTTGTGTCTTCAGTATATAATTCATATATTGTGCTTATTGTATTATTATATGTAATATTACATATTACATATTTTATTGGGAAGTAGTATTGCAGTAATCATATTATCAATATGATAAGTGATAATGTCCTTGTGTAACAGTTAGTGAAAAATCCACATACATGTGTGTATGAGTTACAGAGAAGAGTTGTAAATTTTTATGGCCGTTGGGAGAAAGGATCTCCTGTGGCGCTCTGTGGAACACTTGATAGTAATCAGTCTCTGGCTGAAACTGCTCCTCTGTATAGCGGGTGAGAAGGATTGTTCAAAATGGATTGTACTTTGGATAGAATCCTCCTCTTCGCTACTACATCCACAGAGTCAAGCTCCATGCCTAGCACAGATCCGGCCTTTTTAATTGACTTGTCCAGTTTGTTCTTATCAGACACCTTAATGTTACCACCCCAACAGACCACAGCGTAAAAAATTACACTCGCCACAACGGTTTCATAGAACATCCGCAGATTGGTGTTACAGACGTTAAAAGACCTGATCATTAAAAGACATACACCGATCATTTATTATGTCATGACTACTGAGAGGTGAATTTAATAACATTGATTATCTCGTTACAATGGCACATGTAAAAAAGGTTGTCTTAGGCAGCAAGTGAACATTTTGTCCCTGGAGTTGATGTGTTTGGAAGCTAAAAAAAAAAAATGGTCAAGCTCAAGTATTTGCAACCTTGACAAGTACCAAATTGCGATGGCTAGACGACTGGGTCAGAGCAAATCCAAAACAGAATATTCTGGGAGTGCAGTGGTCAGGAAGTAGTCCAAGGGAGGAAAACTGGTGAACTGCCGATGGCTGGCCAAGGCTTACTGATGCACATTGAGAGTGAAGGCTGGCCTGTGTGGTCTGATCCAATAGAAAAGCTCAAACTGTACTGTAGTTTAGATTGCTGGAAAAGTTAATGCTTGTTCTGACAAAAAGGTGTCGTGTAGCCACAGACTGCTCAGGGTGCCAATGCTGACCCGTGTCTACTGCACATGAACATCAGTAGCTCTAAGATGGCACAAGGATGTAAACTTTAGATAATCTATGAACAAACAATCATATAAACGGTGGTCGGCAATGCTAAGAAAAAAAATATTAACATTCACACTTACAAGATCAGGACTTGGCTTAGCATTTAATGACTTATTATGGCAGCCAATTTGTCTCAGTATTACAGAACAGAAACCTTTAAATATTCAATATTTATAATATTTTTAGATTCTGTGTGCATGTTTGAACATAAAGCTGTGTTAGCTGGGTAAATGGTTCTCTCGCTCATGGCTATGTTCTTACAGTACATATTTTTAGCTGAAAGTATTTCTACAGTGAGGTTTTTGGTCCAGTATTTATTTCAAGTGCAGAATATAAAAGCAAGCAAAGGTTCGTACACTACATAAGAAAGGATGCTAAAAGATTATTAATATACTATAAAAATATATGGGAGCAATAATCGAGAAAGTGTCTCACAAAAGGAAACACATGATTGATAGGAGGTGTCATTCAGACAGTAGATTTATGTCACACTACAGTGTCCAGGCAGTGTCCCATTGTGTGTGGAGAAAGTTTAAGAGAAAGCTGCAAGTGAGTGAAAACTATCATACTGTAGATAAAAGTGTGAAAGTGTGAATTGCAACAGTGAATGCTTGACACATGACAGAAAGATTGATTCTTTTGAAATATTACTCTCATACCCACGAGCGACCAGAAGCAGTAAAGCAACAGCTGAGATGTGTGTAAGCGATGTTCTTTATGTGAGACATGTCTCTCAGCCTTGTAACACATAAATAAAGCAGTGTCCTGGCAAACTCCTTCCTGCGCTGGTATACCGGCTGGTGTAAATGTAATGAAGGTGGATAGTAATTCTTTTTTTTTTTTTTTTTCTGTCAAAGCCACACATCCATTAGCACATACATTCAGCCTTGCCACTCAGAAAAACACCACCTAGAATTCTTTCTCTCGCTCTCTACACACTGATAAGAATCACAATTTGCAGCCTTTCCACACCCATATATTAGCACGCCAGCCTCCGGAAACAGCACAGCACTGAACCATTAACACGTGCTCAATCTTCCCAGTGCAGGGGGGGAGGTGGGCGGGGGGTTCATGTGGAAGTGGCGTATTAGGAGGGAAGGCGGGGGGGGCGGATGAGATATCTGGCGTCTTGTTACCCACCACTCAACGTTTCTGGGATGCAGTTTAAATGACAGATCAAACAGATGGTACCTCTAATTCATTATTCTGGGCTCTTCTGTAGCCGGGATGCAACTAAATTCATGGTAAGGAGTCTCTAAATAACAGAGGTGCAATGAGTCCTAATTGCACGACCTGTTTGTTTTGGGTTCATTTAAACCCTGGCAAGAGTTAAGGCTTATGGATGGCGGGGCACACCACAAGTGCAGGTGTCTGGTCATAATCAAAACTCGCGAAATCACGACGTGCTGAAGGAATGCATCGCGTCCACGCCGTTAGGTAATTAGGACCTAATTATCGAAGCGAGTCCAAATAATCTCAGCAGATGGTGGAACGTATGGAATTCCCATTTCACCGTCCTTGTTTGTTATCTTCCTCCGTTACCGTTTGCCCTACTTTCTAAATTCACTCCTTTCTCTGTACGCTAAGAGAACGCACTCTCATCTTTCTGTCGTCTTTTTTGGCAGTGGATTCTCCTTTCTTTTGCTCCTCTTTCAAAATTCCTTCGGCCTTTTCTTCCCCCTAAAAAAATGTACGCATACTAGCAGTACCTTAAACGTGATCCTTGCTTTCACTTGTTATGATTTCCTCTTATTTCTGGCTGAATTCGACTGAGCAGATGTTTCGAGATGTAATTTTCCATGTTAAGAAGCATGTAATTACAGGATTAAAGCTGTGTTGTCCAACAATGAAACTTTGGTGCACAAGTCGATCAAGGGTATCAGACTTTGCTGAAGGAGGTGTGCGCGGTGGGGGGTTTAGACAAGGGGCTGTGATTACCTGTCATTGAAGGGCATTGCCCAGAGGGGGGAGGGGGGTAGTTGGGGGAGCAAGAAATAGTTGTGTAAGGGCTGTGTAGGTGCACAGCGTCTCATTAATCGGTAGCTGGTACTCGTGGCAACACATGAGTATATGTTGTGCCAAGCACTGTGGTGCCTAATTAAGTCCAAGATACACATCCCAAGACACACAGATTCCTCTGAGTCAGAGAGAGGGAGTTTAAAAAGTAGAAAGTGAGAGAGATTAGCAAAGAACAGCGGGAGAAAGATGATTTAAGAAGGAAGAAAATTGTCTAGGACATACTGGTATTAAAACACGTGAAGAAAAAGCGAAAGAACAAAAGAAAGAAAAGAAAAGAAGGGGTATGTACAGGCATTGTGGTGATGCAGCTCGCAGGCTTTGATAATTCAATCTACTGGCTATTGACTGCCCCCCTTCACTGCACTGTCTTCACTCCTAATTAGATCTTGGTTTGATAGCTCAATGCTGCCTCTAATTGCGTTTGAGCAACGTCACAGGGCTCCCCGCAGCTCCGTAGATCAAAGTCGCAATGCCATGCTGCATTACACCTCAGTTAATCTCATCAATTACACATCCATTAACCCTCGGCGACCTATTCATAGTCCGCACACACGCAGACGCGCCCAGTCTTACCCGGCGAGGTAATGAAATTCAGCTCTGCATATCGTCATGCAGATTGAATCGTAACCAGAATTAAACTAAGTCGCGCAACTTTCTTATTGTGCCCTCCATCTTGTTTTATAAATAACAAAGCGTTGCAGTTAAGAGCCCTCTCCATTTGCATCGCTTTGTGCTTCACAACGCCTCCGTGGCATTTTCCAGTCATCCCGCTTAGGTGTTTTACGCCTAGGCCATAAAGGCATATCGAGCAAGCAGCATCTGTTATGGACTTGATCTTGTATGGGTGCTATATAGATACGCTGGCTATTATGCAATATCAATACATGAAAAGATGAATCCAGGGAGTTTGTAATGCACTGCATGGCCATGTCATTTTTTTTCCCTCTGATTTTGCAGATGTAGGCTTCTATGTGTTTGGTTTGAGCAATAATGGGCTTCTTCACCTTGCTGCCAGGGCGGAGGGCAGTTCTCCCACTCAGGGAAGCTGATGAAGTATAAATCGACAGGGTGCTGGTTGTCACGGTGACGAGGCTTGCTGACAGAGTTACAGAGCACGCTGACCTTCAACGCAACTGACGAAGGGAGAGTGAGATTGTCCCTCTGCCAGCCCTTACAACTCACCTAAAAGCAGCCATACAGCAGCCGTAAAAGGGCAAAGGCACATGCTCTGCTCAGGCTGCAGGTTGTTATTGTGCACGCGTTGGCTTCGGGAAATGTTCGAGGGGTGTGCGTTTTTTTAGACAACCCACTTGCTTGTTTCTTCCCATCATGGATGTAAACATGTTGGATGCAACATCATGATCGTGTGGCCCTGTTTGGCTTAGCCACACTTCCACGCATGTGCCAGACAGGATTAAATATAGCATGATGTGTGCACTTTCTCCCATTGAAAAATAAAGGGGGAAATAGCAAGCGCTGAATACAAGCCCTCTCTGTATGATTGCATGCCAGCATGGTGCCCTGCAAAAGAATAATGGGGCATGTTTTATGGATCCTGCCTGCTGCCCATTGCCTTTGTCTGGCCGCTATTAAAATTCTGTGTGCGCAGCAGGTGAGGCAAGAGTGGAACAGTACCACCCAATTTGACTTCAGCCATCAGGTTAAAAGCAGCTGCTGTTTTTGTTGTGGTTCTGGCAACCACGCCGAGCCCAAGGACGCTCCAGAGGGGTGGCCGTCACTTGCCGTCCGGCGGCTAGTCGCTAACACGGTTTCCCCACAGCAAGCTCCTCTGCTACTGAGAAACCTCCCTCAGGCTTTCCATCTGGACCTGTGTTCTCTGGCACCTCCGCCTCTGCTCACGCTCACACAAGCTGCGTGCAAAAATTACCTCCACAAGTCGCACTTGGCTGCCGACCCGCGTAGGCCGGCACAAAAAAAAAAGGGAAGCGTGTCCCTGCCGACCCCCTGCTGAATATCTGTAGCACAAGAGTACCTGCCACCTCTACAGCATATGATCTCTAATGAGAAATGGCAAGTTTGGAAGGCTGCGTTCAAGATTTTCCAGACCAAAGAAAGATAGGAGGCCACTGTGAATGAAATGAAGTACTCGAGTTTCTGACATAGCTCCTGCAGATCAAGGGCTTACATCGAGCTGCTCAGTCTAGCCCACCAGTATTCACTCTCACACATACTCTCAGTCTTATTGCGAAACAAACTCAGAGTAGGATTGTACGCCCCTGTGTGTAAATTGCATTCGTCTGCCGCTCTGTAACGCTGCTTATCGTTTCTGGCGTGAAGCAGCAGAGAAGGTTAAAGCAATTACTCCAACTTTACATCAAAAGTTTCAAATAGTCAAATTGTTCCAGCGCACGTATTTCTAAAAGAAATTAATTCCTTCACATCTGCGGGAAAACAGGCATTATTAGCCAGCTTTAGCAGTGGAACTTCTACCTGTTTCCTCTCTACCATTCCACCCACGAACCAACCCTCGCTCTGCGCTGAGGGAGCAATTACAGCGAACCTCAACCCTTTTTTTTTTCTGATGGGGCTGCTCATCTCTTTTCAAACGCAGGTGCATTGTTATAGAAGAGCGATCGGCACGCCTTTTTGTATCGGCGGGTATATGCGGCGTGAAGCCTCCAATGGCACTGGCACGCAATTGTCTATTTTGTTATCTGCTGCTTTTAGGCAATCAGTGCTGGGGTTTGGTTTTTGCATGTGGAGGTCCCTAATGGTGCTGTATTTATAAAGCTGGATGGCTAAGTGGATGGACCTGTATGCTGGCAAGGGAACATTTACCCAGAGGAGGAAATGAGGCTATTGTTGAAGGCTGGAGGGAATTGTGCTTCGGGGAGGTAGGAAAGGATCAGGGGAGTTGTCATTTATGAAGGTTGTTAGCCAGTATTAATGATTGGAGGAGCGGCAGGGGACATTAAATCGTTTGATTAGGCTGCTGATGGTCTGCCGGTATCAAATTTGGAGGATGAGGAGGATAATTTTTTCCTAATTGAGGCGTGTATGTGAGCGTGCTGGTATTGTTATTGTTGTTGTTTTCGTCTCCTATATTTTCTGTGTCAGAAAAGAAAATCTATATTTAATGTACAATGTGCAGTATGTGTATGCGTGTGTGCTCGCAAGAGAGTAAGTAATAAAAGTTTCTATGCAGGTGTAATGTTACATTTATGTGTCTGAACTCAACAGATATAATCTAAAGTACCGTGTGTGTGTGTGTGTGTGTTTTGTAGTACTTTTGTAATACACTCCCCCCTCTATCAACTCATTGTCTTCTCCTTCGAATCGAAGGCCGTATATCCCTCACCAGCTCCCACAGGGCAAAAGAATATCAGCACTCTTTGATTCCCGGAAGTACTGTAGCAGCTCCGCCAATCACTCAGAATTGCAGAATTCAGAGTGCCAGCTCAGTGGCACAATTAATATGACCTGTAATTAGATTTCACCAAACACTGTGACCATCAACTCTTACATCATCTACGTAGAACAAGTCAATGTGGTCGATACGTCAGGTCATGTGCCTCTCAAGCATGGTTAATGAAAGCACTTTGTCTCCTGGGTTTGAGTCTTCTGCCTGTAAAGTGTGCCCCCGAGTCTAGATAATCCACCTGTATTAGAAAAATCGTAAGATGAATGGAGGCACAAGGAGATCATAGCTCATTCTGTCACCTTCACCAGGCAAACTGCTCCATCTTGGAGCACTCTTGAACGTCTTCGCTCAGTTATGCCAGTGCAGCGCTGGGAGTCATACTCAATCTTCTGTCTAGTATATGTTCGCACACCGGCTGAGTAGCACTTCTCTTCGAGATACACAACAGGCTGCATTCCCAAACACCCTTTAAGCCTAATTGCACCAGCAGAAGTGATTCTTCACTCAATGGCTGGTTTGTTGTCTAGGACTGGCTTGAATCTGCGTACTGGACCTGTGTTACCAAGCATTTCATAAATAAACAAGAAGTGGATTAGCAGTTAAGGCTCGAAATTAGATTCAAAGCCAGAAGGCCCTCGTTGGTGTCTTGAGCAAACTACAGATGCATGGATTGTATCATGCATCAATTGTATAATTGTGTGCATCACGGTATTAAAATAGAGTCAAAAATGATCTGCACTCTGATTATATTAATACTTCTATTGGCTTGTTCTGTGCAATGCCACTGTCTCCCCAGTCATTGCTGTGCAGGTGTGAACGTGTTAGATCAGTCCATTTGGAAGTGCAGCGCAAGGGAAAAAATGGATGTCCAACTTCTGATTTGCACAAAAGAAGAGCAGAATTTAAAAAAAAATATTTCATGGTCTGGTACCACTCACAGAAGAGCATAAACAGAAGTGTTTGGAAATCTGAAATTGGACAGTTTCTTAGAAAGAATTATTACTGGTGAGAGACATGGATTCATCACTACAAGCCTTTGAATAAACGGCTGAGTATGGAACAGAAACATCTTCAATCGCTGACTAAGAAAAAGCTTAAAAGTCAACCATCAGCTGGAAAATCGATGCTTACAGTTTTCTGGGATTCTCAAGTGCCAGTATTGAAACATTATCACGAAAAGTATAAGAGAATTAAGAGATAAATATGAGATAATTCTTGATACCCTTGTTCCTAACTTGATTTATCCTTAATTTAAAGCAGGAAGTTGAAAGTGCGATGTCTATGTGCAACAATCCAAAGCATCAGTCAAAATGGAAAGTAGTTTTACGACCAGCTTTATTTCAGATTTAAAGAAAACAGTGTATGATCTGCTTAAGTTATAACAATATGTCAATAAATAAATAAATAAATGAAACAAAAATGGGCAAATATTGGCCAAGCAATTTGACAGTGGTAGAACTGTTGGAAAACACGTGGGCGGGTGGGTTAGAGGCTGAATATTACAACCGAGACCATTCAAAAGCTGTTCAGAGGATTTGAAAGAGATAGAGGGCAGTTATAACGCAAATAATGGGTTTAAAGTTGAGATTTTTGTTTTTAATCACATTTAAAGGGAAAGATGCAAGCAATTTTCTTGTGATCATTGCATATGCACATGAAAAAAAAAGCAAATTGTCTAGATATAAATGTAATTCTTTGAATACATTTAATAAATATGTTTTGTCCTTTGCTCTTAACAAATAAGACCAAAATTTATTTTCCTTGAATAGTACACATTATTATTATTATTACTATTATTATTATTATTATTATTATTATCACTATTATTATTATTAACTATATATAAAACTACTATATTTTAATTGTACATTCAGTACTTCTTCACTAAGAACAACAATGAACAGTGATGCCTTTTACCTCGTAACTCCTCAGAATATTCTTATTTCATAGACACAGTCAACACCAGAATTATTGGCACCTTGATAAGGTCGACTGACCTTTTTTTTCCAGATTTTCTCCCTAATTTAGTAGTGTCCAATTCCTCCTCGTCACTAGGGGGCTACCACATTAAGGCTACTACTTCCACTTAGTCGGGAGGGCCGAAGACTACCCCGTGTTCTTCGAACCTCGTGACGCCAGCAGGCCGCATGTTTTCGAACTGCTTACTCACGCACCGTTGGGGGCGGCGTACAGCGCTATCGGCTCCTTCCGCGTGCGCGAGCTCACAGACACCCCGATTGTCTGTGGGAGCACTAAGTACCTCTCATCCCTCCCCTCTAAAAAAACTCGGCCAATCAGCTCTCTCTAGACCTCCGGCTGCAAGAGGTTACAGCATCACCTGGGAATCGAACTCGCGATCTCCAGATGATAGGACAAGCACTTTACCACTGCGCCACTCGGAGGCCATTTTTTTTTCCCCCTAACAATACGGGCCACATATGCTTGTTAGTGCAATATTATGACATTTAGTTTGTTTACCTAAATGCATTTTATGATGGTCTCTACTTTGTATTAATTACTCTGTGTTACTGTACTCTGTGGTTTCAAAATTGATTCCCTATGCATTGAGCATACATACTGTAGAGCACCCTATAGAGTAAATGGTGAATAATTGAGTGAAGTAGAGATTTTACGTAAAGCATTTGACCTTTTAATCTTTTTCCTAGCGCAGTGCTCCAGGACCAGGTTGGGAACCACTGTGCTAGCGGATGTAACGTTTAGTTGTAACTGTATAGCTTTGAACCATTTACTCTTCAATGTGGCTAAGACCAAGACCAAGGTGGTCGAAGGTAGAAGCCCATAACCAGACTAATGACAACATGTTGACCTGGGTGACCTCTGCTCCCTGGTTTTGTTGTAGTCGTGGATAGAATTGTGTCTATCTGGGACATTGTATCATGATTTATGACCTCTATGATTTATTGGTCATACAGGCGAGAGCAGGCTCGTTCAGCACGGAATGGTACAGTACAGTACAGGAGGTCTTTTTTCCCACTCGTAGTGAACAGACTGTACAGCAGTTCATCACTGCGCCAGGACATTATTGTTCATAAAAGCCTATTCTTTAAATAAACTCATCAGACATCTGTTTGCATTTATGTGCTTGGTGGCATTCAGTTTACTGCACTGCTGATATCTCGCTATATAATTATACTATACATTTATTTATTGTTGACGCTCGGCTGATCGTATCACCTTTAATGCATATCTGCTGTTACTGCTTGCACTGACAGATTTACTCGGTTCTGGTGCATAGAGTTATACTTACACATATTCAGCAAGCAGTAAAAATAAAGTATGTTATCGCGTTTGACTATTAATTATTGCAAACACTATTTCTTTTCCTCCTGCTGCTGTAATGTGTGAAATTGCCTCTGTGATTTGTAAAGTCATCTATCGATCGAGCGCTCTCTTTGTCTGTCTGTCTGCCCATGTGGTATTCCAAACAACAATGTGTCTTTTTTCACACAGATGACGTTCCACCCTACTTCAAAATGGAACCCGTGGCAACCCAGGTCCACCTCGAGGGCAACCGTTTGGTTCTGACCTGCATGGCAGAGGGCAGCTGGCCACTAGAGTTCAAATGGCTGTACAATGGCACGGAGCTGACGCGCTTTACACTGGAGTACAGGTGAGCCCTGGGTTTGTCATTCCTACCACATAATTACTGAAACAAATAGACCCATTAATCTCAGTTTACCTTTTAACAAATTGCTCATTCAAATCAGATATCTATTCAGAGCCCCGCTCATTTTTATGCATTTATTCAGAAATGGCGGAGGATCATAAGCCTCTTGAGATATGGCACCTCATTCCCCATGCAGGCGCGAAATGACTCTCTTATATCGATTCATTCCTGGCGCACATTAGTGCATGTCATTTCCTGCTTGGTCACAGGGAACAAACCGGAAAGATTCGGTCCATCCCCTTCTCCACCGTCCCCTGTTTGTTTCTTTTTCCTGATGCATTCTTTATAAACGCAGCGTCCGGCATGTGTCAAGAATATAGAATTATATCCATCAAAGCATTGTAGTCAGTGGAATGCATTATGCTCCACAGCCTCCAAGAGCCATGTAATATTTATTATTGTAAAGGCGAAGCGAATTGCTTTTTCTTCTGCTTGATAGGTGCATTGCCTTCCTCCTTTGCTTTATTGAGTAACACAGAGTTTGCGCTGACTGTCGACCTTTCTAACTCAGTTCAGCCTTTACTAATGGACTTAGTCAAGTGGGTCTAAATGGCAGAGAAAACCTTCTTGATAATTCCAAGTAAGGGTGGTCTTTTTCTCCTATTAGGGCTAAAGAGAAATATCCTGAGCAGTTAAGCTCTTATTCATGCAAGACAAATAAGAAATTGTATTAACACTTTCAGACCTACACTGCCTGGACAAGACAAAAAAAAAAAAAAACGTCATACACTTTAAGATTCCATTCAATCACCGTTAGCTTTGACTACAACACATACAGTAATGCAATGGTCAGTTTATGTGTGAAAATTATTCTTCATGCTCCCAGAAGTACACTTTCGCAAAATTCAATTGATGTGATAATTTGGTTATTCAGTTCATTCAGGTTCTCAGCTGACTTCATTTTATTGCCGCTGAGCCTAAAATTGATCAACTAAATCAATGCCAGATTATAACACTGTCTGCAGAGAAGAATGCTACTTTAACATGTAATTATTTAACAGAATAATTATTTATTTTAATAATGAAATAAAGTCATTTAGTCACAATATTCCACTGTATTTCTTAAAACCATTTATTTACAGTAAAAAAAAATATCTAAAATGTATTACGTTCATTTGAGTTTGTGTACGCCGGGCGCCGGACAAACAAGTGTCTATGTAGGCACGTACATTTTTGAAAAGCATGTGATTTAAGGCTGAGTCAGATGTCAAATCATCCTTGGGGCGCAGCAGTGTGCGCCACGAACCCTCCCACTTTTATTCTTAGCGAATCAATATTGGTTTTAAATATTTGGGCTCCATTCTCAACTAGTCTTATTAACGGTCAGCAAATTGTTAGTTAATGTATTTAATAGTGATTGACGTGGTAGCCAGATAAATATGAGAGAAAATTCTGTCTTTGCTAAAATACCCCAAGGCGATCGAATGAAGAAAGATTAAAAAAAAGAGCTCGGATCAGATCGACCTGATCTTCTAATTAAGAAGCAATCAAGTGAGCTTACACTCAGTGCTTTTCCTGCACTTCTTATGGCTATTTACAGGTGATTATTAAAAATTAAATTTTGTTTGCACCCAAAAAATAATAATTTGCACCAGCTGCCACTGCTCCCTCGCAAAAACTGAAGCCTGATTGGTATCACTAACAAGTGGTTTCTTATTCACATAGCTGTTTAGTCCCCGAGTTCTCATCACATTGTGTGTGGATAGAAATGCTCCTACTTCCACTACTAAACAAAGCTCTGGTTTTTAATGTTGTTGTTTCTTTTTTAACTATGCAACTTAACCAAGTGTTTAAGTCATAATTTTTTTCGACCACATTTCTTCCACAAAGTTGACGGTTCAGCACAGACCTTACAGATTTAGTTAGATGAGTTCTTAACTCAGTTCCAGTAAGTTCTAATTTTCTTAGTTGCTTTCTTAATTTGACTCCTCTGACATAGTGACTTCTTTTTTTTTTTTTTTTTTTGCCAGCCTGTGTATTTTTTTAGTTCATAAAAAAAAATTATAATAATTTGTCATTTGTGGTTGAAGTTGGATTAGAGTTACAGTATGTGATGTAAAAAAAGCAATTTCACCCCAAGCAGTGCAGAGGCTGAGCCCTAGCCTAGCCCTGAGCATAACCCTTATCTTGAAAGAAATGCAGTCCATTCTTTTGTAAAAGCCTTTTAAGATTCCAAGGAGTCTCCGTGTAAGATCCCAAGTGGCTCCCTACCTGCGTACTTCTTTGCAGGCAGTCAACCATAGACCTCTGAGCGAGTGTTTGTGTGTATGTGTGTGCGTGCTACGTGTGTATGTGTGTGTGCACGCATTCTCTGCTGTCGATCATGCTCCGGTCTCTTTTTCATCCGCACTTCTGATTAAACCGAGAACCTGTATCCACTCGACTACAGTATCAGGAATCTGTGAACGGCACCATGGAGAGAGCTGAAGCAGCAGATAAGGAGCTCATTGTAAGCAGCTAAGTGAATTAGGATTCACAGAACAAAAGTGGCACCGGCCATGTGTACACATCAAATGCTAGAACTCCATAACCGGCAGCGTTCAGACTGGTTCCCTGGGGTGATTTAGAGGAATTCACACACCTCACACTGCTCCCATATGGTTCACTGGAGCACCTCTTATACGTCATTTCCAAGTCCCATTGATCAACATACAAACACAGACACTCACACACACAAACACACACACACTTAGACATGCTCTTTTGTTCTCACCTACTTTTAGGCATAATGACCTCTCAAACTCTATGCTCTCATGATAGCATTAGGTAGTGCCTAGGAAAGATTTCCATTATGGGTAAGTGCGCTTACGTATGCGAGTTAAATCTGGACCAAGCCTGAGTGCTACACAAGTGAACACTAGTTCACTTAAGAACAGCTCTAGTTATTTATAACCAAGGACTGTCTAGCCCTTTGGAATTACTTCTTTTGTAATGTATTTACAGCAGGAACTGTGTGTGTGTGTGTGTGTGTGTGTGTGTGTGTGTGTGTGTGTGTGTGTGTGTGTGTTTGTGTCTTTTATGACTTACAAGAATCTCCTGTTTTCCAGGTATCTCATCCCGTCACTACACCGCTCCCACGCTGGCTTTTACAGGTGCATCGTGAGAAACCGGGTCGGCGCTCTCATGCAGAGGAGCACTCAAGTCCAGGTCGCCTGTAAGTCCAAATAGAGTACGACAGCAGAAAGTATTAAATTAGGGGTAGCGTTGGGCTTGTAGGCTCAATGTCATTTTAAAGTATGAATAGAGAAAATAATCAAATTTGCCTAATGAAAATCTAGTTTATAATAGTTCGTATTTGTGGGGAAAAAAAAAATCTAAATTTTTACTGTAATTATCTGGCAAGCATATTTGCCAGAAAAGTACACTGCCATCAGCCATAACTTTAAAACCACATAACATTAACACATAAATGTCGGTTATCAGTTACATACAGTACCGGTAAACTGATGACAGGATCATGGGCACCCAGGGCAAATATATATTCTTGTGGGGAGTAAAGGCTTACCTTGTCTAGTCTGATACCACAGAAGAAGCAAAAAAGGTCAATGCTGGCTATAATAGAAACGCACCAGATCAACCAGTGCCCGACAGGCCAAGGTCCCAAGACCGCAAACTCGGCAGCCAAACTCCCCAGATTCCCATCTCATCAAGCACCCATGGAATGCACCTGATAAATGAATCCATCCAATCCATGTAGGCCCCACACCACAGCCCACAGAACCCTATAATGTTTTTTGTTGTAATGTTATGGCTGTTCATTCTATCTACAGTAATTCCTGTAATTACTGCTTTTTATACTGAACTTCTAGATTCATTTTTCACCATACTAATAGAAATATCATACTTTTGTTAACTGTATTCATAAAAGGAAATAAAAAAAAACAACCTACTGTACTGTACATGTTAAAACATTGCTTTTTTATAAACATATGCTAGACAAATGGTAACACACTTTCAAACGCATGATTACACAACTGACGTAATAGCAGAAATAAAATAAAAAAATGCATGTCTTTGCCCTAAACTATGTTAGCACTGGATCTTCTTCAGATTATTCTGCCTGAAACAACAAACACAATTAACTAAATATTTTCCAAAGCAGGTTGTACAAATGACATGTGGTAACTTTAGCTATAATAAAATAAAATAAAAATGGAATAATAAAGTAATTGGTACAGTAAAAGACTGAGAACAGAAGGAGCGGTTTGTTCTGGATTATGCAAAAATGTGAAAAGTTCAACCTTCCCAAGGTCATATTGTTCTTGGAAACAACGTACTGTAGAAACTTGGAAATAGAAGTTTTTCAAACGATTGGATTACCATATCAACACTCAGACAAACAGTTATTTATCTGCCTTCTCACGCTCCGAAGTCCATTTATCCTCGTCACACACACAAACATTAGATTATTCAGATGAAAAATGATTTCTCCGTCTTCTTACTCAGCGCTGTCCGTTTCTCCCTCGTCACAGGCAAACTAACGCCGGAAGCTGAAGCTTACAAAGGCACAAAACTACACACAAAATCAAACAACACTGGTCTGTCTTAATAAAATATAAATAAATACATGAATAAATAAATTGCATCTGAAAAAACTAAATTAATTATTTCTGGGTTTTCTTCATCAAAGTCCCACCGACAAATCAAGTTGGGCTGCAGCGCACGTCTGTTTCCGTCATCACATTAAGTCCTGAACACAATGTTGGAAAATAATTTAATACTGTACGTATTAGCTAAAACCTATAAAATTATAGGCACATGAAAAAAATAATAGAAATCCCAAAATGCAGCGTCTTTACAGTATGCTACTATATAATGGATGAAGAGGCTGTAAACAGAAAACTGCTGTGTATTTACAGCCATTCTGTAAAAGATACAACATGTTACTGTTTATTGGAAATACAGTTAAATGCTGTGAACCATTTACAGAGAATTCACTGAAAAACTCAGAAGTTCATTATTGCAATACTTTTTTCGAAGCTTGTTTTAATGAACTTTTTAAAAAAACTTCAAGATAAATTGGGCAAAGAACTTCATTTGGTAGCTTCTGTGAGATTCCAAAAAATGCATTAATCTCCTTTGAGCAGTTAATGGTGAGATGTTTCTGCTACTTATGCTCTGTAAAGACTTCATAACGCCTCTAATCTGAGGTGCTGTTAATTGGTCATTTTTCAGGCTGATAACTCTAAATGAACTTCTCGTCTGCGTCAGAGGTAGGTTTTGGTCTCGCCCTCCTGGGATGGTCTTCATGAGAGCCAGTTTCATTATGGTTCTTGACGGATTTTGCAAATGCACTTGACAATACTGTTCTTGCAAGAACTATTACAGAAAGGCTGACCTCTGTGTCTTAAAATAACAACTAACTGTTGTTTTTCTTGTTGTTGCGTAATTACCTAATCCCATATGTGTTATTTTATAGTTTTGAAATCCCCAGTATTGTTGTAGAATGTAGAAAATAAATCACTAAACAAGTGACCTTAAACTTTTGATATATATACACAGTATCCACAAACATAACCACTCAATCAAGGGTTAAAATGAGGAAATGGGCTATTCAGATACTTTTTTAATTTATTTAATACACTATAAAATCCAGATTTTAAACCAACTTTTCACTGTTGTTTTCAATTACAGTTTCAAGATGTTTATGGAAAGGAGCAATTATCTTGTTGCAGCATTGTGGTTCAATTTTAGCCCAGTCCTCTTTCGACAATTCCCCAAGGTTACTAGGATATCTCCGATGGACTTGCAGTTTCAATCCCTCTATAAATATTCAACTGGATTCGAATCAGGAGATTGGCCACGCTAAGCCTTCCTGAGTTATTTTGGCTGCATATTTGTTGCCTTGTGGAAACATTCATCTCTATTGCATTCAGTTCAGATTCTCATTAGATAAGATTCAATTCTCGTCTAATATGTCCTGGTACATCACTTCATTTGTGTTACCTTCAAAGTTGTGTAATCCCCCCAGTACTGTGTGCAGAGAAGCAGCCCCCACCTCGTGATGCTCTGTACTTCTCTATACAGAAGGTAGTAGGTATGCTGGGATTACATGAACAAACCCTTCTTTCCCCAAACATGAGGAGTTGTTTTTATTTCGTCTGACGAGAGGATGTTGTTTCAAAATTTCTGATTCTTCTTTTTTAGTAGGGTTTGCATGGGATGTAAGAAACGAGGATGATGTCATTGCCATTCATTGCTCATTGTTCTCTGTTTAAGTGTAGTATCTGCTGCCTTCAGGTCACCCCGCGACTCCTTTCGAGAGACTCACAGTGGCTCCTATTTTACCTTCCTCATCATTAGTCTGAATAGCACACTGTGAATGGGGATGATTACTGTAGCTGTGGTTTCATGGCGTTCCCACCTGAATATTATAGAACCATTTATACTGACAGGGAAGGTTAAGATCTTTGTTATCTTTGTTAAGATCTATGTTTTGTTGTCACTGAGAACTTTAGGGAGCTCCTTAACAGGGTTTTTTTTTTTTTTAACATTTCCTCACTGAAGTCCAGTCAAAAGACATTATAAATGTAAATTTTAAGTAGATATATGCCTTGGAATCTGCATCCAAAAATATGTTCCCCCTCACTGTAAGCAGGTCACTGCATAAAAATGAATGCATATTTTATATTTTAGTTACTTCCTCTTGGGGTAGGGATTTTAATAACCACCTTTTGGTGTGGGTATTTTTAAATCGGTTCAATTTAGATGTGTGTGTTTTTTCTTTTTCTTTAATGCTTTTAGCAACAGACATGGTAACAAAGGAACTTTGGACAAATCCAGAGATCGATTTAATGAGCAAGCCAGAGGCGACAGTGACAGGGCAAATTTCCTGAGACGACCTGAGGAGGAAACTTTAAGAGGAACCAGAATAAAAAAAAAAAAAAAAAACTTCTTGATGACACTAGCCAGTGGGAAAATAAATAATTGAATGATACAGAAGTAGAATAGTAAAGTCACACAGTACTAAGTGTAGGATGTTTCGGTCATGGGATTCCTCCATGACCTGCGTATTTTAGTTACTCCATCTTTAGTGTGTAGTTTTAGGTACTTCTGGATGTATTAATTTTTGCATTGCCTACTGTTAATTCTACCTGGTTCATATTTTAGCATGAGTCATTTTATTTGTTTATCATTTAGCTGAATATTGCTGTTACACCCACCTCGTTCATTGCTTCCCATCTGTATTTTGTTCACCGCTACAGTACCCAGCTCTTCCTACTTTTGACTTTCTCAGATGGTAACAAATGGCAAACATGGTTTTGACAACAGATGTATTAGCTAAATTAGTTATTTTTAATTTTTTTATAACAAATGTGTACTCAGTTTTTTATTTGAATTTGTTCATTTTATGCTGTTTTAAGCTTCTACTTATTCTTTTCTGGGCAACCTGTCTGAAATAGGGCTGTACAGCACCTTACAGCTCTAATCACTTTTAGCCTAAAAAAAAAAAAAAAAACAATCCAACAATCCATAAAACTGAACCTGCTAGCTGACTGTATTCATTTAATAATTCGAATATGGCTGACAGAGGAGTTTGTGGCACAGTAAAGACAAGTCAATTCAGTTGAATCCAGAAAGTTGTAATGTGGAACAAGGAGCAAAACAGAGCCAATATGATGGACCTAGTTAAAACATTTGAAAATCTAAGAGCAATCATCATAGTAAGTAATAACAAAATAGATAACTGAAAATAAACTAACTTACTTGTATTACTGTACAGGTTGATTATTTGCTTTTTTAACTATAGCTAACATTTTGCTTTTGAGTTATTGCTCAAACTTCATCAGCTTGCTAATCATGGAGGTATTTAATAGTGATTAAGCTGAGGTAATAATCCTTCTACCTTTACTAAGATATCACGATTAAGTAAAATACAGTAAACCACTGTTCTTTTACACCTTTAAGGTACTTGACACTTTTTAGTTTGGGTTGTATTCCCAAAAACATTTGAATAATTAAAAGATTCCAGTCATTCAAATTACTGTCCATGCAGGTCATGCCTTGGAGGTTGCCAGTTTTTCCTTGTGTAAAGGTGTCCAAGACAAGGTTTTTTTTTGGCATGTGGACTAATGCTTTTCAGCATTGTTTGACAATTTATAATTAACTATGCAGGGATTACATGAAGAATGAATGACCATTTCTTTAACACATATTAACCTCTATATAATTACCCCTGTTAGAAGGTTGGTAATAATATTCCACATTATTGACTACAGATAAACAATACAGTACCAGACTCCATGTGTTGGTAATAAGTCTCATTTTATAGCCCTATACTGTAGTTAAAATACAGCTACAAAATTCAATCAGCCATTTTTAAGTGATTTATATAATTTAGAGCTGTTTTAATTAAAAACTAAGGCTGTCATCTTTAAATGACTGGAACAGATTAAATAAAATAATAAGAATAATAAACTGAACAAACATCAGCAGCAAACACATTGCTTGTCCTTCTATATAAAGCAACAAAAATGATATCATAGTGTCATAATGTTAACATGTACTTCAGCATTTTATATTAAAATATTTTGATGTCCCTGCAATAGTATTATAGCATGTCAGAGAGGCTGAGACAGATGCTGATTCAGTTTAGCATTTTAATAAAAGTATCGCAGGCAGACAAATCCAAAACATGAGGTAAAACCATGAATAGGATCAGGATATCAGTGTCAAAGGCAAAATATTCATGAGCCTGGAGACAGAGCGATTTCAAAAAAACTAAATGTCAAGACACTAAGTTCAAGGCTTTGGAAGTTTTGATACATGTGTACTAATACAGTAGGTGTGCACTGAATATTTGTTTGCAACTGTATAAAAGTGGTCACGGTTGTATTTCGTGTTTGAGGTACTTTGAGTTTGAGGTGCCAAGGGTTCATACTGTACATTTATCAATTTTTCAAATTCACCAGGCTCTTGTGATCTGTACAAATAATGAAAGGATATATCTGTAACCAATAGCACCACTCCTCCAAGGTTTTTTCATTTGTGATTGCATATGTCATAATTTCTATGGACAGGAGACTTTTTTTTTGAGTAGAATGCCATGAGATGGGACTCTTGCCATTCCTTTGTAAAAAGACCCCATTCTCCATGCCATTCCAAATTTCAAAGGGCATCTACCTTTAAAAAAATTCTTAGTCAGATCGGCGAAAGTCTGGCTGTGTTTAATTTGCAGAAAGCTTCGTCTGCTCTGGACTACATGCCAGACATTTGGTCTTTTTATTAACAAGCATGTGAGTGGAATGGCTATGGAGCTGAAGCTGCCAGTAAACCTTCAGGAGAAGTCTGAACTCACAAACCTTTGAATTTATTTACTGTAAAAGGGACCGGTCACCCTGTGACTTTGGATACTTTCCCTTGATCCATGACCACTCCTTGTGGGCTAATAAAGAATCCAAGTAAAGCGATAGTACTTAAAGGTTAAACTTTGAGCTTGACATAAAGTTCATTCTTCAGAAGCATAAATAACACTTGCCTGACATGAGTTACATAAGTCTCCAGGAAAGTGCAATAGATCAGTATATCATCAATATAGGGTAAAGAAAATTTTCCCAACATGTCTCTGAGAACATCAATTATTAAGCACTGGAACACCAAGGGCCAGAGGTGCTAAGTGGTGTCATCTACTCGTCACCTTTCCTATGGCACACAAGCTTGGAAGCACGGTTCACAACAAAGCTGTTTAAGGGCTGAGGAAACCAGACGGAGAGTATAGAGGTACTTGACCATGATTTGTTTAAATCCCTGATTATCAATTCTGCTCATTTCTTCTCAACAAAGAAGAATACAGCAGATGCAGGAGATGTGAAAGGCTGTAAGGCTTCCTGCACATATTCTTCCATAGCCTGCTGTTCAACTACTGAGAGTGGATTTATGCAGTTATACAGATGAGTTGTGCCTGGTAGTAGGTGAGTCATACAACTGTGGCCTCTGTGAGGGGGCAGACCACAGGCTTAATAAACGAATTTGGCACGACATCAGGCGATAAGAATACAGCATATCAGAGGCAAAGGCGAAATGCTCAAAAACATGGGACCTCACAATGCAAAAAAAAAAAAAAAAAAAAGGAGTACACAAAGTCACAAAGTGCAAGGCTCAGTAACTTCAGATCCGTGTTTACTGAGCATCATTTACAACCGTGTGAATGTTCAGACTCTTTTTTATAAAGGCTTAGAAGATAATCAGGAACAGATGTGCATGATTTTAACTATTGTTCCAGTCAACATGACAAATTTTGTAGTCCACGATGGCCATGTTCGTGGGCCGCAGTGTGTTGTGGGAATTGGAGTTTGAGGTGGATTGTAGCAATGACCTGACAGCACAATTATCACTGGGCTCCACCAAAATCAAAGCCATGATGATATTCATTATAACTGCAAGATTGCGAGTGTGAGTTTCCTTTTATAAAAAAAAAACATTTATACAGTATTAAATAACTTACAATATCAGAAGATATTTTGAGCATTTTTTACTTTGCTTCATTAATGAAAATCCTTCCCAAAGATAGATCAACAATGACAATCTTAATGAAGTGAGATATGAAATAGACATTAAACTTTACTAAACATTAACTCCCGATTCTTTTTGACACTGGCTGCATGTGCGAAACTTAAGTGACTTAAGTGGCTCCCTTTTCTTCTAGCTACCATTCTTGCTATGTCCTCACTAAATCTTGCACAAATTGCAAACAAAAGCCAAAAAAAAAAAAAAAAAACCTTACAGTTGCTTCCACTGACGCAAACAAGTTTTGAACAGTTCCCAGTCGTGCCTGCAACTTCCTTGCAAATTTCTTGCAAAACTTCAGTTCTTAAAGTGAAAATTCTCAAGGATGGGCATTCATTTGCCAAGCTACAACTGTTGTGTTTAATGCCCAATTACTGTCAAACATAAGCACTTGTGCATAAGTTTATTAAAAAAAACTAAACGAAAATAGAAAATGGATAACAATGAAGAGGCTGAGGAAAAAGAATTCTTAAAAAAAAGGAAAGACTAATATGATATATTAGTGAGAAAATGGCAAGTACTCAAATAAACATCTAAAAGGAGTAATGGTTATTGCCAGTATATTTCTGCATGAGCAGTTTTTGTTGTACTTATTATATTGATCACTGCATATGTGTCTTCATTTAACAAATTGATAATAAAATAGCACATTAAGTAGAACTACGGCATCAAAAAGCATGACGCTTAGGCAACAGTACAAAAATAATAATACTTATTATTTTAAAAAGCAAAAAATTAATATTTTTATATACAGTACTGTGAAAAATCTTTGAGCCAACGTCATTTCTTTATTTTAACTTAAAGTATGTATATTAAATTAAAGAACCGCAAACAAATGATTTATTGCAACAATGTGCCTAAAAATGCAATTTAACCTCAGCAGCAACCTCATTTCCACTCTTGTTTGTTCCAACCACTCAGCATTCAGCATCACCAGTAAACATATCACCGGCTTGAGAATGCGAAAGTCAACAACCTGCCAAAAACCGAAGCAAAAACAATTCTTCAGGCAGCGTGGAGGAGTATTCCTGAACACTACTGTACATTAATAAATTCAAGAGAGACTGACCCTTGGAAGAAAAATATGAAGAAATGAGAGTTAGCATACAGTACTATGCATGTCATATGCCAAGTTATTTGTGTTTTGTCACTGTTGTAACCCTAAATAGTAACCCATAGTATTTTTTTGCCAAAAAAAAAATATTTTTTAGAGTAGCACCATGGTTAGAACAAACTGTCATACATCTCCTCACTGAAGCTGATATTGCCCAAAAATACAAAATAGGGGAAAAATGTAGTTTAAGGGTAAAAGTCATGTTACGGGATCTCCACTCTACTCGTATAACTCAAATGGTAAAATAGTGCTTTAATTAAGAAGTTGTGCCTGAGGATTGTTCACTTACTTATTAACTCCTTACTACCTGCATAAGACACTCAACTCCTTGTTGTGCACTCCTTATGTGCACAACTGATTGTTTCTAACTTATGTGCATACTGTACAGTATAAGGCATGCTTAAGCTCCTGTTTCAAGAGAAGGATGTTTGATTATTGGGAGAAGGAGACATAAGTGTTTATATAGTACTTAGCATTTGATTTTGCTCAATGGTGCTTCTAACTGCGCAAACTTTTTGCTTGGGTACTGATTGTTTTTTCCTTTTGTCTCCCTTCATACATTCTTAAAATTTTTTCTGTCTTTCCACTTCAATCACTCTGTATTTTTCCCACTCTCTCAGATATGGAAGACTTTGTAGAAAGAGAGCGATCTCAGGTGGTGTCCGAGGGTGAAGCTGCGCTCATCTTCCCCCCGAGAATTCCCAGCTTTCCACGGCCTCAGATCACATGGTTTCGGGACGGACGGAAAATTCCCCCCAGCAACCGCATGTAAGCACGCGTACATCTCAAAACACATTGTCACCGATCAATTTTAATGTGCTACTCATTATTGCCATATGCCAAGAGAGCCTGTCCCATTATTGTTTAACCTCCTGTTGCATGCTGTTGCTCCCGTGGCAGGCTGTGGTGAGCTGATATCACAGCCCCTCATTGCAGTATTGATAAAGTCAGCTATAATAAGAACCCCTGTCGACTGCAGAGCGGGTGAGATTGAATGCTGCAGAGAGCAGACAGCAGGGGAGCCAATTAGACAAAGTGGACAAAAGGCCTTTATTGATGACCTTGGCTGATTGACAGAGCTTTCTCCCACTTGCACGCACTGTGTGTGTGTCCATGCGTATATTTGTGTGCCAATCTACACATGTAGTCAGTTTTCGGGATGTCTTCAAAATAAGCTTGGATTAATTTACCCGGGCTTCCAGCAGGCGGATGGGTGAGAACAGTGTCATGAAATGTTCAGGTGGCTGAACATTTCTGGCCGCATCATAGCAAAGTTTTTTTTTTCTCAGCAAGGTATTACTTTCTGCAGAGTCAAAAGTCCATGGAGTGAATCTGCACCTGATCCAACTCCTCCTATAAACCTGACTCCCATTTCCTAACTTCATAAAGCATAAAACAACAAACACTCTCATCCAACTTCATACTGAGTTCCACAAACATACCGAAATGTTTCAAACCCCTGAACTTTTGTTTTGAGTTGGATCAGGTCATGGACTTTTGGTTTGGCAGAGAGGTGTGAGTTCCTGAGCTCCTTGGTCCAGAAGCTGTTGCTCTATAAAAATCCACAGGCCTCCCACACAGCCCAGTGCCAGTTCCAGTATAGAAGATGTCTAACCTGCTATCAGCATGTCAGCATGGCACTGTCACCAGTCTTTGATACTGAAAGGGCTGCAACAGTGTACAGTTTGTTTACTGCTCATTGGTCATGGCTCTCTGGGGTATCGATATGCCACTGTCATGTCCCACATGAACCCTCACTATAATTGCCCTTGAGTTGGCCTTACAATGACTTAATCAGGTTGCCACCGACAGTTTGATGGCATCTAACTTCACCCCACAGTGTTTCACCTCTTATTTGAGTGTACACACTATAAAACCATGTCACCGCTTAGTGATACAACTGCTTGTGTGTGACTGATCTAAAATCCCAACTGAAAATATAAAATCAATTTTTTCTACACACTGAAGACATTTGGGCTTGGGAGACAAAATATATGACTGACAGGTGTTTGATGTTGCTCAGACACACCCTGTTATAGGTTGACTGTTAAAACGGTTAAGTGCTCAGAAAATCAATTCTTGGTTTGGGCCCTGGGTTTCACCAGTAACGACTGAGTTTCTTATTAAAAATAATAAACCAGTAGGAAAACCATTGATGCAAATATTTGTATAAAACTGCTTACATGTGTCACTATATTACATGGCTTTCCACAGTCATCAAAAAATACATACAGATTTATGATTTGAAAAAATAAGAAATTTGATTAATTAGCATGTTAAGACGTCAATGGTCAGGTATGCTATTACCTTATAACTGACATTTAAGGAGTTCAATTTAGTTCAGTTTTATATGTATACCGCTTTTAACAATGAACATTGCCGCAAAGCAGCTGTACAGAAATACAGCGGTACCTTGGCATACAAATTTAATTGGAGGCGAGTTCTTAAGTATTGCAAAAATCAGTCTAACAAAAAATATTACCAATTACCAACACTATAATTATATTTCTTCATTTAAAAACATTTATCAAAACATTTTAAAAGGTCATGTAAATGAAGTAAAATATACAATAAATGGACATTAAACCTTACTTGACATTAATGTAGGCTATATTATCCTCTTGGCACTGGGTGCTTTAAAAACAGTTCTGCGTTTTTTCACTCTCGCGAGACTTTCTCGCTAACCATGTTTAAAAAAAAAGCCACAAAAACGCTTAGAAGCCAAGGTTTCATTGTTGTCTATGCACACACAATTTTATCCCCCCTGTGCTGCATAAGACTCCTTCTGTCTCTTTGCGGATACATCAAAATTGGATTACTCAACATTGGGAGAGCGTTTTTTAATCATGGTGTATGAAGTGAGTGGATTGACCCATAAAGCCGGTCAGGCCGATACCATTCGCACACACTCACGCAGGTTACAGGACATGGGACTGCAAATCCATTCACGTATACAGTACATCCATAGTTCGTATATAGTTGTAAATAGTCGTATTTTGTGCACTGCATTGTCTGTTTTAAATAATACATTTGTTTGTGTCTTTCTTGCTCTTGGGTTTTGTTAACACCAGCAGATGAGATAAAAGCCCCATATTTGTGTAATCTCAGTTAATTCATTTATATGAGTGTTACAAACATTCTTGGGACCCATGGTGCTATGTCTTCACTAAATGAGGTATAAAAAAAAACACAGTAATACTAAAACACAGGTTAAAAAAAAAGGGAGGTACTACTATGAAAGTTATGGATGAGGGTAAGAAAAAAATTAGTGAGAAAATTATATCCTTGAATATGGTATAAGATTATAACGATCTGTTTGTCCACAAGGAGTAAGCTAGGGCTGATGGTGGCAACACTCAGATAAAAATAGGAATAAAACTTAAGGAACCAGACTCAAAAGGGAACTCATCCTCATTTAAGTGAGACTAGATAGTATGGCCATAAATCAATCCCTGCTATGGCTATAAGCTATAAGCCTGTAAGTTCAATTATATAATAGGAAAAGTGTTTAAGTTAATATAAAGTCCACTTTCGCTGATGGAGGCTCTGGTACAAAACCGTTCATGGCAATTTCAGTGCTCAACTATTGAGCGGCTGCAGTCACAGAAAAACTTGCATCAGCCCAGTCCAAGATCATCTTCTTGGTCATTAGGTGGAATTGTCCTCAGTCACCACACGCATTCCAAACAGACTACTCTCTATGGGACAATCAGCAGCAGCAACACAGGCGTCCATGCAACGAGAATGAGGACAACCAGAAATGGAGCACTAGGATGTGTCAGACAGGGCGAGAGGGCAGGAAGGGTCGAGATCACTGCCACCTGTACGCTATGTGTAAAGAGAGAGAGAGAGAGAGAGAGAGACTACACTTAGGTATACTCACAGTCACATTATGGATAAGGTCAACATTTATTTTGTGCAGAGTGCAAGCAGGGACTCCAGCACGACTAGTTATGACAGGAGTTCAGGCCAAGGGTGATTAGTTCAAACTGGGGAGATTATAATTACCATTTAATTGCGGAAAAAATAAGTTTAAGCAGTTCTTTCCAGTTGAAACTGCTAGTCACTGATTTACTTTTTAACTTTTTTTTTGTTCAGTTTTATTCAGTTTTAGATATTTTTGTAATTAGTGTTTGTAAAAAAGAAAAAACACTCAGTTACAAATAAAGCTGTAACTAATAATATTGTAATTAAATGTACACTGATTTTATTTAAAAAATGTGTTATCACTCACATTCTAAAAAATACACAATACTGTTATTATGCTAATAGTATATTTATCACATATTATTCTGGGATTAAACATGATAATATACTTGCATGTATAAACAATGCTAATTATATTCATAGTGATTCATTATAGATAAGCAGAGAAACTGATAATTTAAAAGATTAAATGGGGAAAATGCTATCTATCTTGATGCATGTTAGAAATTTCCCACCTGTGGGACAAATAAAGGTATACAGTACAGAATCTTATCTTATCTGATCTTATCCTATCTTACCTTAAGAAGTGTAACATCCTATTTACATTTTCTTGCAAATATACATATATGCTTTTCAGGGTTTAAGTTTGAATAATGCTTAAAAAATAGTAACGGTAAAATTTTCATTTTATAGAACTCGATGTTCAGTTTAAGCTATTACATTCTGTGATATATGGGAATTATGATTTATAAGTAAGATCTATGCAAAAAAAAAAACATCTCTAAGGATTCTGTATGGTCTGGCACAGAAGGAGGTCCCAGGGGGTGTGGGTGTGGGGGTGACAGCATAAGCTGGGTGACGTCAGCACTAATGATGCCATTAATGAAGACCAGTGAGCTGAGCCATTTGCTGAGAAAAGAGGGAAAATAAATTGTACAAGCATTGGACATACCCAATTCAACAAATTTTAAATTGTCTTGAAACAGAAAGAAACCACTGATATACTAAAAACCAGACACTGAACAGTTCAGCCAAGGAACACCATAGGAGTTTGTGGCAGAAAAAAGAAGAAGGAAAACCCCAAACCAGCAGTCGGTGACATCACCAACGATCTCCACAGGGCAGAGGGGTATTTCTCACAAAAAAACTATTATTAAAAGAGATTATTTTAAGAACAGAAATGTCGAGGCCATACCACAAGATGTTAAATCCTCATCAACAGTAACAATCCAAAGTACAGGGATGAGCCACAGAACTATTGGAATCAAGATAAACCTCTACTAAAGTGATGAAAAAGAAAGGATCTGCTCATGATACAAAAATTATAAGTGCACTGGTCACGCATGGGAGAAGTTGTGTCATGGCTTGAATTCCATCACTGCTTCTGGAGCAGGGTCACTATTCCATATGAATGATGTAACTCATGATGGTAGAAACAGAATAAATTCAGACTTCTACAGAAACATTCTGTCTACCAGAGTGTTTACAGAGAAAGACAGAAATGGGAAGAAAGTTATCATGCAACAAGACATCGACCCAAACCACACGTCCAACCCAACAGTTTACTTCACTGGGGAAAGGAAGTAGGAGATGTTAGACCAGCTTTGTTCAGCACTAGACCTTAACTCAACTACATGTGCATTTCAACTACTTAAAGAGGAGACAAAAGGGAAAAACTCCCACTTTTTCACAAAAGAAGAATTTGACAATATCAGTGGGTCACCAGATATATGCAACCAAATATTAAGTGTTATGTACTTTAACTTCCCTTAAGTCTGTCTGTTCCATTACTTTTGCTCACCTAAAAATTGGGTGGTCTGCAGTCAAAGGTGCCCTGAAACACATGAAAATATCACAAAATAAGATAAAATCTTGATCGATCTTTTTTCTTTTTAAAGTTTTCTTTTTATGTGTCTTCAGTGTATAGAAAAAGCAAAAGAATCAGCCTTACTGTGCCTGAACCTTTTTTTAACGGCATTTCTCATTTCAGAGCTCTCACTTTGGACAACACCCTGGTCATCCTGTCCACAGTGGCACCAGATGCGGGTCGCTACTACGCCCAGGCTGTCAATGACAAGAATGGAGAGAATAAGACCAGCCAGCCTGTTATTCTCAATGTGGAGAGTGAGTATTCCAAGAAAAACTCATTTAAATATAACCCTGTTTCTATATTCTATTGCATATTTATTTACATTTCACATTACACACACACAAAATATAGAAGATGACTGGGGTGGTGTTTTTTTTCTTTTTTTTTTTTTTCTGGGATGTGCCTTGTTTTTTCAACAGGTGAGTCGTATAGAACTAAGACATGCAGCTTTTGTGCCCCCTTGTGGCTGACAACTGATTCTCAAGGGCTTAGACAGACTGGGTTTGTACGCCCACTCAATATTTCGACTCATTGGCCAGTCCAGGGTGGCATGTGGTGTGGCCCAGTGTAGCTGTGAGTGATCTGTTCACTCGGACGCCGCCGCAGTGATGAAGGGATTAAAAAGCCTTGAAAAATCAGCCCTGGTATTTAATAGCCCCCATCCCCCCCACCCCGCCCACAATGGCAAATTTATGAAAGATATGACGCGGAGCAAAGATGGAGAAGGAGACCCACCTACTCCACAGTTACTTACACAAAAAAAGAGCTAAAGATGTGTGAGAGAGGAACAGACAGAGAGAGATTGAGAGCAAGGGAGAGAAATTGGTCATTAAGGGCAGGGAATCGATTCCTGGGCTACTGAGTGACTGGTGCATTTAATCAGTATGTCTGCACCTCTCAATCAGGCTGCATTCAAAAGCACAGTGTTGTAATGATGGTATTACTGTGCCCTCTGGACACTAAGGGTTTGCTTTTTCTGCGAAGCACGACTAGCGATCGAGCAGGATGCTAGTTACGTGCACAATACTGTAATGGCGATGCTTGTGTATGAAAGCACAAGACATATTGGCTGGAGGAATGGGAGGTTGCCAGACTATTGGCAGAAATGATGGCGCTGAGATTAGTGGTGATTAGTGGAAAGTTAAACAATGCCTTCTGTAAACTACGTCCTTTTTCTTTTTCCTAAGATGTGGGCGGGCCTGCAGATCCAATTGCTCCCACCATCATTATCCCACCCAGGAACACCAGCGTGATGGTCGGCACATTTGAGGTCACACTGGAGTGTGTGGCCAACGCCAGGTGACATCAACACCTAATGCTACAGTTTGTTAAAACCTCCTGGCGAGTTTTCCTGTTGGTCAAATCTGTATTTTGATTTGTCTCTGTCCAGACCCCTCATTAAGCTCAATATCGCATGGCGTAAGAATGGTGTGGTGGTCAACCGAGGACTGAGAGACTTTGGCCGACGACTGACCATCAGCGGGCCACTGGTCAGTGATAGTGGCTATTACGAATGTGAGGCATCTCTCCGCAGCAGCAGTGTTCCAGCGGTCACTGCCGGAGCGTATCTACATGTGATCGGTAAATCCCTTTGCAAACCTTTTCTTCAATAATTCTAATACAAAGAATATGCATAAACATAAACCTACCTATATTTTACCACAAAGTCAGTTAGTTACATGAGCTTTAAACTGATATACTATATGGCACTCTGTCAGTTTATTTCAAATACAATTATCCTTACCCTTATTAACTTGCAGTACAGCAACCAATACAGTAGGTCAAAAAAATACCTAAACACACAAATTCCGCATTGTAGAGGTTGTATGCTCATGATTTCAACACTTGTTAAGTAATCCTGCAAGATTTGCAAGAAGTTTCTTACATAAATAATACTGCAAAGGAGTTGAATAACTGCTCTAATAGGCTCTATCTAAATAATTCATACCGCAGAGAAATTCATGCATTCATTTATCTTCAGTAACCTCTTTATCAAGGTCAGGCTGGTGGTAGATCTGGAGCCTATTCAAGGAACACTAAGCACAAGGCAGGAATAAACCCTAATTGAGAAACGAGTCGATCGGAGGCCACCGTGCACATTCAGACAACAATTTACAACCTAGAGAAATTTCTCGCATAGTCAGCATTTGCTCTTTCGTGAGAGGAGTGAGAAAACCAGAAACCTGGAGAAACCTGGAAATCCACCCAGTCACAGGGAAACATGGAGAAACTATGCACCAATGGACTCTGCGTTCAGCATCAAACCGGCCAGCGACCCTGTAAGCTGGCTCTGAGCCAGCGAAGCCACCCAGTCACTCGGTACAAATCAATGCCACACTTAAACGTAGCAGGCTAAAGCACATTTCATCTCAGATATACAGTCGCAAATCTCAGTTTTTCACCACTTTATTTTCGCAATTGCTGATTCGCATGCACTTTCAAAGATATGATCAGCACTTAAATAACATAAACAAAACCAGAGCATAATGCTGCTGCATTTGCAATAATCAGAGTGCCAGTAGCCTGTGAGTGATAGGAGCGGTGGCCAAGCTCTGACTGTCTCATTTGTCAACTGTGTAATAACCGAGACTAATCTTTATTATCTGCGCTGTATAGAACACCCTCAGTTTGTGAAGGAGCCAGAGAGACACATAACTGCAGAAATGGAGAAGGTTGTGGACATCCCATGTCAGGCTCGTGGTGAGTGTTTATGCTGTTTGTTGCAAATTTCTGTATATAGTCTTCAGCAGGCACGGATCGGGCAAGTAACACCAAAATATTGCAGACGGCCTTTTTGACTCCACGCCCAGCCGGATCAAGTAGATTTTGGAAAATAAAGAACTTCATACTAAATATTGATTGTTGCAGAGCAATTCCATCGTACACAATAGCAAAATATTTTTATCATATTGATTGTCATTATTTCAGAATGTTATTGAAACCACAAATTTCGCTTTTATATTAATAATTTTGGCCGCCACTATAGTTGAATTTAATACACAGAGCATGGAGCAGAAATGCCTTCTAGTTTAATAATGAATAAGCAAAGTATCTATAGTAACATCTGGTAGGCGTTCTTTCCCATGTTTAACTTTGTATACAGTAGCATCTGAAAATGAGTCTGGAATGGCCACTTTGAGCTTGCATTTGCTGCTGATCTACTGTAACACCGTACTAGCTGACAGGGACTGGATAGTGATGTGCAACCCGTGGCTCTGAAAGCGCTCTTTTTAATAGGACTGGACATGATGGAATTCAGTCTTTCAATTTGTTTAGCTTCAGTGGTTAACACAAATAATCGTGGGATAGTCAGTGCTTCAAAGGCAAGAATCTCCACTGTAGCTAACAGATAAAATTTATATAATATAATATAGAATTTTTAATTTAGCCAGAATTTTGCCATCTTCTTATTACCTGCCTGGCTATTATTGTCCCCAGTCATTTGTATATATAAGTAATATGAGCTCAGTGTAACCCCTAAACCCGTTTATGCCTTCTCTACTCGTCTAGGTGTTCCTCAGCCAGATATTGTTTGGTATAAGGACGCTGTGCCCATCAGCACTGTGAAGACCCCACGCTACAAGGTCTTGCTAGGAGGCAGTCTGCAGATTAACGGTCTCCTCCCTGATGACACCGGGATGTTTCAGTGCTTTGGCCGAAACCTCGCCGGAGAAATCCAGACCAACACGTACCTTGCTGTCACAAGTGCGTTTGGCTTCATATGCCCTCCCAACATTTGCTTATACCATAGCATGTTTTTTTTTTCTTCACTTCTCCTCCTGTCCAGTCTGTTCCTTTCCCATGACATTTGTCATCTTTACAAGTCTTGTTAAAGGGCTTTTCCTAAAGCATTTATCTTGCCTTGGGATCACAATTCTGATGAGACGTTTCGTCAATGCAAGAAAAAAAAAATCTCTTTCGTCCAGTTATCATATACCCCATGGGTCACATACTCCCATCTGTATTGTGTTAACGCACAGGTGTGTGTATGTGTTATCTATCTTTATCTTTTCTGCCCATTTCAGGCATTGCTCCTAACATCACTGCAGGGCCCACAGACAGCTCGGTGATCGACGGCACATCTGTCATTTTGCACTGCGAGACGTCAGGAGCTCCGCGGCCTGCCATCACATGGCAGAAAGGTCAGGTGCTAATCAGTCATCTCCTGTGCACTCACGTACCTGCCCAAGCACACTGCTGACAAAAGGGGCTTTATCAGGTTGCCTTCTGGACCCAGATCCATCACAGTCACAGCAGAGCCTGCGTGATTGTAGGATTGATTGTAGACTGCAGTGGCCTTTTGATAAACACAGAAGACATCTGTTCCCAAATCTCCTGTGTTAAAATGCCTAAGTCTCTCCTCTCTCTTTCTCAGTCTCTTGTTATCTCTTTTCAATGCCTGTTAAATCTGAAAGTATAGAAACTCAGATTGAAACTTGATGGAGAATTAATAGTAGGGGGGAATCAAAAAGGATGAGGAGTTGAGAAGAATATTGGACAAACATTTAGTGAAGGTCTTCTTACATTCTGGCAGCTGTCAATAAAATACCTGCTTGGAGGAAATCAATCAAGACAAGGAGACACCTGTACTTGTGCGTCAGACACGATGCCTGTCAATGTTAAACTATTAGTCTCTCCGTGGTTCGTCCTCACCTCCCATCTTCCTGTACAGGTGAGCGTGTGCTGGCGAGCGGCTCAGTGCAGCTACCCCGCTTTACCCTGCTGGAGTCAGGCAGTCTTTTGGTCAGTCCTGCTCACCTGTCAGACGCTGGCACCTATACCTGCATGGCAAGCAACTCCCGTGGCATTGACGAGGCCTCTGCCAACCTGCTGGTGTGGGGTGAGTGAGATTACAGGAAATTATATTCAGTTCTCTACTGTGGTGGGCGAATCTCACTTCTCACTTCTATATCCCACTATAGCTTGCAAAGAATGCTAATACAATCTCAAAGTTGATTTCTCAATGCAGTACCATTCAATATGATTTTACCTTTGCACTCGGACAGCTGTTATGTAAAACAGAATGCACACACCAGAAGCATTGCAAGTTTACAGGAAAAAAAGTGGAAAAACAAAGTATGACAAATGTGAGTGAATTTTTTAATGAATCTAATGTCCACTTAGTAAAAAGGAACTAATTTGAACTAAGCAAATGCTTAATATTATGTACTGACTGATTATTAAATTCCTGCTTACTAAACAGATGACTAAATATTTAAAAAAAGAATGACTGAGTTCTGGCTGCATGCTCCTCGCTCAAAACACACGACTGATGCATTAGGAATAGAGCGCATTTATCAACAACAGCAATTTTCACCCCCAAGTGGCCCGTGAGTTACTATGTGTAGGAGAACAGAAGTATTTCAAGGACTAATTATTTAACCATCTGGTTTCTTCTGGGAGAACCTGCTGCACTTTTGGCATCCTAATATGGTTTACTTTTTTAATACTTAATAATAGTTAATTTTGAAGAGGTTTATGATAATACAAATATTCCAAGCAAACAATCATTTAAAATGAAGATCAGTTCCCTGAGTGGTGATATAGAGCATAACAGCACTGGGAGGTTTTATTATGAATATCACTCCACATCATGGGTGTTCTAACAACCATTAATTACACTATCAGTCACCGGCATGGGTGAAAGTAGGTTGGTACGGTTTGCAATGCTGGGAAGAGGCGAGAGCAGCTGTCTGCCAAAACCCACATTCAAATCCAGTCACGGAAGCACTTTCAGCAAGAAAACACATCTGATAATGTTGTCATCTTAAACAACACTTTGTCTCCTTAGTAATTGCTCCCAGTTGTTTCGAATTCCTTCTGAACCATTTATGTTGTTTTGTTCACGGCTAACACGAACTACAAAGGTACTGTAAGGAGATTCCTGAATCCCAAATCACTCTTCAACCCCTGATCAAGCGCACTGCTGAAGGGGGTGTAATAAGTGACTGTACACCCTACATAGCGCACTAGGTTTTCATTTGACCCTTTTTTGGATTCAACCCCAGAAACCCAGAAGGGAGATGATATTCTAAAGCAGAAAAAATGGAAATATAAAATAAATCTCGTAGTTTCCTCAGGACTTTCCACCACCTCCAGGGTCTATTCTCCTCACCTTTTGGTACCAATAAGAATTTAAAACTACTTTTATCCCTGTTAACACCACTCAAAGCTCGGAGCACTTTAGCCCTTATTTATTTTGCAGTTTATATATATATACCACACACACACACACACACACACACACACACATATATATATATATATATATATATATATATATATACATACATTTATGCGCACACACTGCACAAAAAAATTTAGAAAAACTTAAAACCAGGACTAAGTGTTTCCTTAAGCAGTATATATACAGTATACAGTGGAACCTCAGATTGCGAGTAACGCAGTTTGAGAGTGTTCCGCAAGAAGAGCAAAGATTTTTTAACAAGTAAACGAACAAGTCTTGGTTTACGAGCTCAGAGTATCATTGATCACGCATGCACTTCTTGTTTTAACGCTGAGCATCACATGATCACAACTAAGCCAAGGTTTTTTCTCTCTTTTGCGCTGCAGAATTGTGGGTAATCATCTGCCCTGCTGGGTCTTAGTGCTCGTCTCTCACTAGTATAATCAACATCCGTGCACGTGTGCTCTGTTTACTATAACACTGTGACCACGTGTGTGCGTAAATCATCTTTTATTTTGTTTGTAAGCGTGTGTGTACAGCGCGCGTGTAAAGCAAAAAAAAGTCTCAATACAGAAGGTAAAGATCCATTTTCTCCCTTTCTGTTTCAGGCTGTGAGCTTATGTGTGTGTGCATGTAATTTGACACCGTGCTGGTTCACACACACTCTCTCATCTTTAGTGTGTGTGTGTTTGTGTGTATGTGTGAAGCACTCCCTCTCGGCTTCACACACACACTCTCTCTGCCCTACACAGAAACACTGCTCTATCGCAATTCTTTTCGAAGGTAAAGTGCAGGTTCGTTTGTTTTACTTTGCAGCAGTGATTTCCGTTAGTTTGCGCTCACACAAATGTCATGCGATGTTCCTTGCTAAGGTCTTTCCGTTAATGTTTGTGTGCTTGTAAGAAAAGTTTACCGTGTAAGATGAGAAGGGGGAGATGGGAGGGGCGAATTTTAAACACACACACACACAAAAAGCACCTGCGCGCATAAACAGAAACACTTATCTGTCAGGATTTATTTTTCCTTTTTTTTAAAGTTAAAGTGCAAGTTAATTTGTTTTATTTTTACTTTATATGTTGTGTTAATTATTTTTATGCATTTGTTTTTTTGGGCTGTGGAACGAATAATTTAAGTTTCAATTATTTCTTATGGAAAAATAAAATTTGGTTTACGAATTCTGGAACGAACTTCTGGAACGAATTATGCTCGTAATCCACGGTTCCACTGTATATATAGCCTATATATAATGTATATATAGTGTGCAGGATTGCACTATGGAGTGACATTTTCTTTTATATTTTCAGCATTCAAAAGGCAATATGATGGAATGAATTTTAGTTCTACCCAAACATGACTGAGCAAAAAAATTTGTCACATAGGCAAAGAAATAACACAGATAGGCATGATCACATTTTTATTGTCCTTTTTTTTTGAGTTGTGACGTCATTCAAATATTCTGGTAATGGTAAAATTTTAAGTTTTATTAAATAAACCAATAATAATAGCTAAAATAAATCATAATCTTTTGATGATAAATGGAATTTGAATGCAGAACTGTTGTATAAAAGCAGTATCACATTTAAGGTTGTGCTATTGTGCTGATATTCAGTACAACAGCATTTCCTCTTGTGTGATATTGTTTAATTATTAATTTAATGTAATAAAATAAAACATAAAAAAGCAATAATTCTACATTTCATTGAACATCACACAGCCCTAGATCACAGAATAATGTATTTATACAATAATGCATGTATTGTGGTCTGATTGTCTCCAGCCCGAACCCGCATAACAAGTCCTCCTCAGGACCAGAGTGTCATCAAAGGCACGAAAGCCACTATGACCTGTGGTGTGACCCACGACTCCAGTGTCACTGTCAGGTAACACCAGTGTCTTTCTGTTCACACACTAATATCTATATTTTAAACTCAACACAAGCCACTCAGTTTATCTGCCTGACATCTTGGATCCTTTCCCTTCTTCTCTTTTATCACTTCATCTCTGATTAATCGTGATTCACTCAATGTTGGCAGTTCTTTATTACACTGGCTCTCATGAAACGTTGATTTAGCCGTCACCTGCAGATTGATTTGATCAAGAAAAACAGATGAATATGTAAACAGAGAAATAACTTAGAGTCAGACTTTAATTAAGCACAAGACACAGGAGATTAAACAGAGGGACCAATGCAGCTGCGGTGTGTGTGCGTGTGTGTGTGTGTGTGTGTGAGAGAGAGAGAGAGAGAGAGAGAGAGAGAGAGAGCATGCAGTTGCATGCCCATATGTTTCAGGTGTATCTTTGTGATATGTGCGTGTGCGCCTGTGGATCCCTGGGGACATAGCAATTGGGTTCATAATTAGTTTGTTCACAATTAATCACAAATAATTATGATGATTAAAATATAGCGTGTTGCACCCTTAGTTTGTTATTTGAATAAAATTTTTTTGATTGTGTTCACTATGTATCCACCACAAGTCTCCCAAGTTTATATATTTTTTACAATATAAAAATTTTTAATGTTTGAGATACTGAATTTGGGGTTTTCATTATAATAATTAAAATAAAAAAAAGAAATACTTGAAATAAATCAGTCTGTGTGTAACGAATCTATATAACACACTATATACCTTTTTGAATTGAATTACTGGAATAATCAACTTTTCCTAATATTTTAACTTAAGATCTGGTATGTATCTATCTATCTATTTATTCATCCATCCATCCATCCATCCATCCATCCATCTATATATATGGAATTATATATATTCCATATACTCCATGGATTGCATTCTTTTGTGTTCTTCAGGCACATGTGGGAGAAAGGAGGCCTAGCCATTGATGTGAATTCAAGCCCTCGGTTACGGCTTGACCCCAACGGCACCCTGCACATTGCCCAGACCTGGTCTGGAGACATCGGCACCTACACCTGCAGAGTAACCTCCGTAGGCGGCAACGACTCCCGCAGCGCTCACCTCAGAGTCAGGTCCTCTTCATCCTTTCTCTCTTTTGTTGTTTGAATGTTCAGATTGCTTGTAACATCTTCTGCAATATATGCTTCTTCGCATCACGGATTTTCTATAATCAATGTCTCTAACTCGCTAAGTAAACAATTTGACAGAATATCTTTCCTCTATCTGTTCGAGTAAATATTGAAACTGTACGTAATTGGACTCTGGGAGAGTGTCACAAACTGAGAGCTGTGTTTAATTCCATTTGTCTCCACTGTTTGCCCCCCTTGCAGGCAGCTCCCACACGCTCCAGAGAATCCAATTGCTACATACAGTTCCACAGAGAAGCGCTCAATCAACCTCACATGGGCACAGGCTTTCGATGGCAACAGCCCTCTCATCCGTTACATTCTGGAGGTGTCGGAAAACAGTGAGTGAACAAGAGCAAATTTCCTGCTGCAGTGTGTGGCTCTCTTGCTTGTACTTGTGTAGTATAGTAAGTAAAGGTGACTGGACAATACATACATGGCAGCAGGGCTTTGTCTGGGTTTTTTTTTGAGTGTTGGGAAAGTCATCTTTTGAATTCAGGTTTATTTATTCATACACTTGCTTACTATAGATCTAAATTTTATAAAAAAAAAAGAGTTTTGCAATAAAATTTTATAAAAATGTCTGCTGTATCCAGGTTTCATTTTCTATTGAAGTTAGAAAGTGAGACTTTGGCATAAACTGTTTTTAGCAAGTGCAAATTCACAGGCGATCCACAAATACAAATATACACAAATACAAGCAGTGTGTCACCACTTCAGAAAGCTCTTGATAAAGAAGCATGAGTAACAGAAGAGGATCCAAAGATCAGGTCCTATCAGGCTAGAGTAGGAAAAACAACTAAATGTTATATGTCAGGAATTGAACACATTATTAGGTATGAAAGCAACACACAGTGCTATCAGAGTGCAAGCACAGGCTCCAGCAAATCTAGCTATGACAGCATAGTAAAAAGGAAGAGCCAGGACTTAACATGGGTGTGAAAACACCCTGGGATATTCGGGTCTCACAACTCCTCCGTAATCAAACCTGATAATTGCATAAAAGGGGGTTGACAGCATCAAAACATCCCACTTTTTTTTTTTTTTTTTTACATTTGGTATGCATGTAAATCCACCAAATCTGCACCACTACTTAGGATGAGCTATTTAATAAAATGCCTGAGTAAATCAATTGAATTCTACATAGAATTAAAGATGAGATTTATTAGCCCATTGTATTAATTGCTCTAAGATCTACTACAGTTAAATTATTCTATATACAGTGGAACCTTGAATGACGAGCATAATTGGTTCAAGAAGCGAGCTCATATTCCAAAACACTCAGAAACCAAATTGAATATTCCTATAAGAAATAATAGAAACTCAAATTATTGACAGCGCAGAAAAATAAACACATAAAAATAATTTACACAAAATATTAAGTAAAAATACAACAACAACAAAAAAATAACCAGCACTTTACCATTACAACAAGAAGCGCATTCTTGATGCATAATACTCGGGACTTGTTTATTTTCCAAGTCAAAATTTATTAAAAATCTTTTCTGCCAAACAGGATTACTTGAGAAAGCCAGTGGCATGTCAAGGAAAAACTCCATGAGAAAGCATGAGCCTCGAGACTGGAAAGATGATATATAGTAAAAGAGTCTGCACCTTTTGATCAATCGAGACTTGGCTTATCATAATAGACGAAATGTTTGCTCAGGGACTAAGTAAGATAATTATCACTGCTTTATCGGTCATTTATATTATTTTATAAATCAATAAACAACAAATGGCAGGTTTTTGGATAAAATAAGTATTATAATGGTTAAATTGTCAAATTTCTGGTGCTAGGAAGATTTTTTTTTATTTATTTTGGTAGTTGGAGAATTTGAATCTTGTTTATGCATGTACTGGAACACGTTACAGCAGTGCAACTTAAAAGTGTCAGTAAATGAGCTGTTTTTGTTGCTTTCAGTAATGACGTTATACATTGGCCTAACAATGTTTCCGAAATGGAAAAAAAAAAGCCATCCAAGGTTTCTACACGAATATTAAACACTAAAATCAAGATTCATGCTAAGGTCTTTGACTGCTGTACATGGTGTAACTGAAAGGTCATCAAGAGCTTTTACATAATCAGAACGCTATTAGCTCCCAGCAGAGGCATTTCTTTCTAGTAGACATTACACAGGACCTGTGTTCTGTGTTCTTTATTAGTGGGGTGTCTAGGACATGGTGTGTCTGAAATTTACAGCGGTGTGTGATCAGCATAAGCGAACAACAAGAACATAATAACTGTTATCACAAGGATAGTATTAAGAATACCCCTAGCACTGTGTGGGACACCAGCTTTTACTGTTGTAAGCACAGAGATGTCAGCATTAATGCTTACAAATGAACAGAGCTCTGTGCCAATAAGGCCTTCTTAAAGGTGTGTACAGTATCAGTGTGTAAATTAGTTAGGATGTTACTTTAAAAAAAAAAAAAGCACCAATAAAAAGCAGTGTTTTTATGCATGTATATATATAAATATTTAATGAGAAAGCCAGTGACATGTCAAGGAAAAACTCCATGAGAAAGCATGAGCCTTGAGACTGAAAAGATGCAGCGGCTAACATTTGCATGCAGTGTGTATAAAGTATAATGACTTTTATTAATGCAATACAATTTCCAGATTCTTCGTTTGCTTGTTTGTTCAAGGTTATAGATTCAGTAGCATGAATACCTCTGTGTAAATACATTCACACTTGGTTACATAGCTATTTGCAATTGTTTGCCTCTTTTTTTATATATATATTTCCAAGGCATTTTGTTAGTTCTTTATGAAATATACAACACCTTAGGAACTGCGCTGTAAATAGATGCCGGGTGAAGTCACTGATAATACTGACTATGTTTAACTAAAAGTAGACCATGTGCTTCACTTCATTTTCAAACCAGCTTCTGTACATTTAAACGGTGTGCATTGTTTTCCTTAAGTGCTCATTTAGATGTAGATAAACAACACGAGTTACCATCTGGTCAGTACTTTCCATTCTGTAACGCATGTGACTGTGGTGAAAGGTATGAAAAAAAACAAGAATGTAGCATTTGCTAAAGTTTCAGACACACAAGAAATAACAATGCTGTTCCGTCTGTTCCTCCTGCTGTGTAACTGATTATTTGCTTTCTGTCTGGGTCAGATGCTCCATGGACTGTGCTCTTGGCTAACATAGAGCCAGAGGCAACTAGTGTGATGGTGGGAGGCCTCATTCCTGCACGATCCTACCAGTTCCGACTGTGTGCTGTCAACGATGTGGGCAAAGGCCAGTTCAGCAGGGAGACAGCAAGGTGAGTAGATGTCATTCCAGTGATGCTGCGAGGTACATTAAATGCCTAGGCTTTTCAAACCTTTTAAAATTACTTAAGAATTTATGCCAGGAGTCAGGAGAAGGAATGGATTTCAGAGATTTATTAGAATTCACACAATGCATAATGTAGAGGGGAAGAAAAATCACCATGCAAACAAGAGCAACAGCATTCACTGCAACTACAGTAAGTACAAAAACTAAATGTGTCATAGTGCATCTGCATGGAAATAGTTTCACTAAGTAATGAGGTATACTTTTATAATGTACAAATGTTGTCATTTTGATCATGGCGGTAGCTGGTAGAAGGGGTGAGTCAGAGGAGCATTTTAAGAGAAGTTAAGTGTTGTTGTTTTCATATTGTGTCTTTTTAAGAGCTTTAGAGAGTGTGTTTCACTAGAGCACTAGTGCATAACAAGAAAATGAAAAAACGGAGGGAAAAAAACAGGGCTGCATTTCGAACATAGCCATTTAGTTAAAAAACGGAGGACGGTGATGAAAGAATGAGAAAGCTTTCATGTTGCAGGCTTGGTATACGGCCAGTGGATGTGCCTTATCCAGCTGTAATAGCATGGCATTTTCTTACCAGGATGTTCAGGCATTCACATAAATTTATCTGCTTTTGACTGAGCTGTATGGATCTGAGTGAGGATCTGAGTATACTGGAGCTTGCAGAAGAAAGAGGCAGTCACTCCTTCAAATACACTGGTCTCAAGTGAATAGTGTTGACATTTACACGATCATACAAAGATGCACACACACAGTGCTGTTTTACTGTTTTTCCTTTTTGTATTATTTTTGAAAACAGCAGCAATGACAAAAATGTCAGCAACTACAACCATAACCATAACAACAATGGCTAGGGACAGGATAAAAGACTTACATGTACTGATTGATGAGGGATAGAGAGATGGAGTGTATAAAAAGGGAGACTACACAAAGACTTTTATGTGAGTGTATGTCTGTGCATTAGAACCAGGATTTATAGCCAGTCATTTTCAGATACATAGACAAAAATAAAAAGTTTCATAAAATATTTTGGGAAATTTGTGTTCTGGTCGGTGTTTTCTGTACCTCGAAAGTAATATGTGTTCAATTAAATGACTTCTGCTTTCAGAGTTCAATCACGCATGCATAGCAAGGCCTCAAAACCAATAGATAGATAGATAGATAGATAGATAGATAGATAGATAGATAGATAGATAGATAGATAGATAGATAGATAGATAGATAGATAGATAGATAGATAGATAGATAGATAGATAGATAGATAGATAGATAGATAGATCCTGTCTTTTAATTATATGTGTTTTTATGTAAATAACAAAACCAAAGTCATCTGATCATACTAGGTCTCAGTATTACGCAAATGCAACCTCAGACAAATAACAACATTAAATGCCATTATTTAATTTAAGGAAAATAAAACCAAAAAGAAATCACATGTGGGCAATACTAAGTAACCCCTTCCTGCTTCCACAGGACTTAAGAGAGTAAGTTGCAGCCACGTGCGGCTAATCATCAGTTCTTGATTAATTAACGATCAGCTGGTGTGCAGATCCCTATAAAAGCAGACGTTTCAGTGGTTTGGAGCATTTAGGTGTGTGTTAACACAATTCCAAAGGGAAATACATAAGCAGTGGTCTTAGAGAAGCAATTGTTGCTTCACATCAATCTGAAAAGGGTTATAAAACCATGGAGTTCAACATTCTACAGTAAGAAAAATTATTAACAAGTGAAAAGCATTAAAGACAGTTGTCAGTATTAACAAAAGTAGATGGCCCAGACATTCACATCCAAGGTGACCATATAATACTTGATATACACACAAAAAAATGCAAGAGTTACATCTCAGGCCTACAGGTCTCACAGAGCATTTTAAATATTAAAGTCCATGTCAGCTGTCTGAAAAGAACATGGAAGCACAACTGAGGTTTGCTAAACTGCATCTGAACTTTTGTAACAATGTCCTATGGACAGATGAGATCAAGGTGGAGTTGTTTGCCCCCTAATGCCCAGCGCCATGTTTGGTGAAATCCAAACAGCATTTCAGAAGAAACACCACAAACCCACTGTCAAGCACGGCTGTGTAGAGGTGATGATTTGGACTTGTTTTGCAGCTACAGAACAGGGGCATCTTGCAGTCGATAAAGTTGACCATGAACTCTTCTGGATATCAGAGTATTTTAAAGGCAAATATGAGGCCATCTGACAGCTAAAACTTGGTCAAATTGGGTCATGCAACAGAACAATGATCCGAAGCACACCAGCAAATCTATATCAGAATAGCTGAAAAATAAAAGAATTAAGGAAAGTCCTGACCTCAACTTAACTAAAATGCTGTGACAGGACCTTAAGAGAGGTGTGCATAAGCCAATCCCAAAAAAAACTCAATGAAGTGAAGCAATGTTTTAGAGAAGAATGGACGAAAAGTCTTCCACAATGATGTGAGAGACTGATAAAATCATACAGGAAATTATTACAAGTTCAAGTTATTGCTGCTAAAGGTGGATCTGGAAGCTATTGAATCATGGGGGCAATTAATATTGCCCACTTTGTTAATTACAAAATGGACCCAGTTAAAAAAACAACAACAAAAAAAACACGTTATTTGATGTTCCTCTCTAATTCTGAGACCCGCAACAATCAGATGTTTTTTTTAATACAGATTTAAAAGAGGGAGCATTAACTTTTTAATTTGACTGTACATACCAGACATACATACTTATTTTACTGATCCCGAAGGAGTAAAAGATAATACAAAACAGGCTTGTAGCTGTGACTGCATCTTGTAGAGCAAATGGATTTTCTAGAATCACTCTCTAGAGCAGCTCTGTGATAGGAGCCTACCACTGAACATCCTCTTTTATTGGGCAAAAGCTCCATACAGTGGGTGGGTGGTGATGGACATAACGCACAGCATTTTGTTTAAGGTCCTCTTTTTGAGCACAAACACTAGCAAGTCCAGCTTTAAGCCAATCACAGACTCAGCTCTCCTAACAACCTTGTGTGGCATTACTGCTTTTGAGGTTCTCCTCCCACCACACCAGAGCATAGCAAAGTATACTGGCCACTAATGACTGGTAAAACATCTGCAGGAGCTTAACAGATGTTAAAATATCCCAGAGTTATTCCATGGCAGTGCTGAAAGAGCACTGGACTACACCATCCATTATTTCCTGTTGGTCACATGACTGTAATCACATACACCGCATTTGTCCCTGATACGTTTGTCTAGTTAAGTTCCAGTTTTCATATTTGTCTTTATCTGTTGTGTTAACTGTGCAGTTGGATTTCCAGTGTTCGTGTTCATATTAATCATGTTTACTGTTCATTTTTGTGTGTTTTTGTTTGTACAAATCATGCTGCTTACTGAAAAAGCACCTGCATTCTGTGTGCCTTTAATTCTCGAGAAATTAACTACAGACAGTGTCCAATGCTAATTATGTGAGTAAATCCCATGTTGATAAACTAGTCAATTATCCTTTTTTTTTTTTTTGATTGCAAATAAAAATGACTGACTATGAAGATCAGTTGCACTACTATAAAATGTTCGTAATTGTCTCTTATTTTTTTATCCCCAAAAAGGACAATTGCTTAAGTTAATAAAAAAACCTTGCAAACTGCAAGCCACTGACTACACTCATGTACTTTTAATAAACTCAGTGAGCCGTGTAAGCCGACTCTAAAATAAAGAAATATTGACATAATGTATTGAACTTATGCCATCAAATCTGAATATGGCCCTGAGGTCTTTAGTCATTCTTTTATTTTCTGTGCTAATGCAGTCTTCCTAATGCACATCACACTTCATGTTTCCTGTGGTTATAAGGGCAATAAAGAAAAAACTGCACTGGAAAAAAAAATGTAAAAGGATATAAAGCAATTTGATGTTGTATAAAATATGTTCTATTATAAAGAAGGTATGAAGTTGATGACTGAGGTCCAGATTAGATTAAATTCAGTGCCTGCATTTCTGCTGGAAATTGATATCTTTTTTATTGTAAGTAAGGTTTTTTTTTTTTGTTTTTTTTTTGCAGATTTCTTGTTCTTTTTGCGGTTTGGATTTGTTGATAGATGATGTGTCTCCTGATCAGTAGGGTGGCAGGGAATGGAAGCCCAGAAGAAGATATAATGCAGCAGTGACTCCTTGCCCAGAATGTTTAATAGGTATGCAGTTCCAGAGAGCATATAAATAGTTATAGGGTGTGTAAATCCAATTGTACAAAATGAACTCCTGGGTTGGTACAAGATTTGCTTGCAGCTTGTCAGGGAGGTTGATTAGGTCTGATAGTGATAGAAAAAAATGAATTAATTTCTTTTACATTTCTTAAGGGTTTGCGAGTTGTTCTATAAGCTCTTTAAGGTCTGTAGTGGTCTTCCATGTAACTTTAGACCTCATGTAAAACTAATCCAGTTTGTCTGGCAATCTGTCTGCAGTACCAGACAGTTTTTGTGCATAGGAGTGGCACAACATACACAGTCAAAAACCTGGAAGACAGTTTTATTAGTTTCCCACTGACAAAAGGAAAGGGACTTGTGGTTACCAGCCATCCAGCAGGGAGATAAAACTAGGCGCTTATGTAGTTCCCATTTTATCCCTGGTAGCCAGAGTTGTAGTAAAGTCATTTATGCACCTCCTAAATTTGTAAAATATCATTTACCTATCTGTGTCTGATGTTTACCACACCTGATCAGCCATAACGTAGCTAAAGTTATTCCTAGAACAGCCTCTCAACAGCTTACTGTAGGTCAATCCCAAATCAAACCGTAGTGTATTCTATATTGTGCTGCTTAATCAGCAAAAACCAATATAAAACTGTGCTGTGAATATTTTTTATATTATTATAGGGCTAGCCAGGTAGCAGTGTGATTTATAGTTCTTTGACTGGTGGCTCATGGTTAAAAATTTGGCATGTTGCCTTTCATTGTTTTAAACTTTGTATAGTGATTGATTTTATAAACTTCATGGACAGCTAAATTATTTTTTTATGCTATTGTTTAACAATGAATTTCAGCTTCATGTTATTTTCCCCAAGAAATATATGGTGATTATAGAAAAGAATCAACTCCCTTCAGAATCAGTCACATTCTGTTGCTTTGCAGCCTTTTGGTTTCATGCAGCTATATTTGCAACTTTTTAACATTCAAGTGAAAAATATAACACTAACATGTCGGAGATATATAGAAAAAATTAAAAACAATCATTGATTATGGAAAAGGATCACTTTCTAAAATTTTAAAACTTGTAAGCTACATCAGGTGAAGCTGATCACCTTCAGAATAATTGAAGTTGTGTTAAATCTGATGGACTACAACTGGACCATGTGGTTCAAGACTAGGCTCTGACTAGGACATGCAAGGACATTAACCTTTTTCTTCTTCAACCACTGTGTATCAGTTTTGCTGAGTGATTTGGGTCATTGCCATATTGGAAGGTAAACCTTTCTCCCATTGACCACTTTTTGGCTACAACAGTATTTTGCCCCATGCATTTTCCATCCGTCCATGTGGTTTCCAAGTTGTGTGGCCTTTTTTTTTTCTTCCTACAAGCCTCTCATACAAGCCACATTTGTAAAAAATGTCACATGTCACACTGACCATGTCGAATTCACACAATGACCACTCTTTGTCATAAATCCCTGCAACTGTTTTAGAGCTGCTGTAGGCCTCTTGGTCGCTTCTTTGACCAAGTTTTCTCCTGACGCTTTCATCCAAATTGGTGCGACATCCTGATCCAGAGAGGTTCTTTGTTGTACCAAATACAGTATCTTCAACTTCTTAATGATAAACTGCACAGTGCTTTCTGATAAAGCTTTGAATTTTGTCTATTTCTATCCCAGAGATCTTTTGACAGTGCCTTGCCAACCATAGTTGATTGTTTGCTTCAGTTGTACTACAGTACTAGGGATTGAAATGCTTCAGCTTTTCATCCTGATCTCAGTATGTGATTAGCTTCACCTAATTGAGTTTACCAGTCATTTTTTTAGAATAAGAGTGATCCTTTTTCAAATTGCTGATTCTGTTTTTATTTTTATTTTTTTCATTTTTATGCTACAGTATGTTCGTGTTATATCTTTCCCTTGGATGTTAAAAGTTGCATAAAACACGAAATAAATGTTCTGTAAATTGAACACAAATATCCATAAGACATGTTCTTTAAGATTCTAATTATATTCAACTCGCATTTGTTCTGTTTTTAATGATTAATCTCTGTTTCCTCAAAGCTTAATTATGTAGAATTTTTTCAAATCTGAAGACAGCAGAAATAGCAGAGTGACAAGTGAATAGCAAGGAAGGGAGAAAAATAGGAAACCTGATGTGTTTAATAATAGAATGTAAACTTTGATTTACATTCTGCTTGAACAGTGTTTACATTTTTACTAAATTATAGTTTAATATTAAATCGTACCTGACAAGATAGCTGTGCAAATCACCATATGCTTAAACTGCCAGAGCACTGTCCTTGAGAGTGTTGTAAAGAACAGCTGGAGCTTGATAAAAATCAGTAATATCCAGGGACTGGAGTTTCTTAACCTGCACCGTTATCTGGTCTTTCGTCATGTGGTGAGTAAAATCCGTGAGAGTAAATTTAGCCAGCGATTCATCCTTATTTGGCTTGGCGGGTTTATCTGTAGCAGCCATGATTGCTGGGAAAGAAAATGGTGAATGTTTTGATTGTGGATCATGTGACTGCAAGAGCGCTATAATTCCTTTTTTATTTAAATACATAACAAGAGATCTAGTGTTTTTGTTGATCAGAAATCAGAAATGTTCCTTTCTGGAGTGAGAGTGGTGAATTTGTGTTTCATGGGATTTCCAACATGCTGTCAAATATGTGAGATTGTTACGTCTCTCTGGATAAGGGCATCTGCTAAATGCCATAAATGTTAAGCGTGGAGATCGATGATAAATGGGCTAATGGATGAAAAGTCTGAGGACTTCTTTTCTCTGATCTCTAAAAGAGCTCTCTGACTGGCTGAGATTAATTCAGTTGATTAGATGTTAAGGTTGTTAAATTGTTTTAAGTAAACAGTAAGCAGAGATTCATTTTTTTTTTTATTTGGCTCGCTGTATAAGTATGTTGAGTAACTTTTTGAATCATTATACATAACGAATTGGCACCTACTGTAGGTACTGTATCGTGATATCATATCGGCTGGTCCCTGGTGATTCCCATCACAAATAATCAGGTAGATTTGTTTGTCTGTGGTATCCCATAACTGATTTACAAGATGTTAATGATAATACTGATAATAATTGCCTGGCTAATAAAAAAGCATGAGAATTCTTTTATATTTGGGTGTTTTAATCTTTAAACACCATTACAACTTTAGTCAATTATTCACTGACTTATTATTTGTCTGACTGCTAATTTGGCATATTGTTTAGCTTGGAAGGAACAATGCCATATTAAGAGAGAGGGATGTTAAGTCATCATAAAGCATACAGTAGGTCATCACTGTGTGGGTCATCATGTTGTACTGTAAATAAGTTCATATCTTGATATAGATTATTCTATTTCAAATATTTATCTCTGGATCTGTAATGTAAGTAGCATTAAAAATAAATGTTGTGTTTCTGTTGATTAGGACTCATAGTCCTCGCTTCATGAAACTGTAGTGGGTGGAAACATTTTGATTAATTTGCGCTGATTTTAATTTGAGATTAGATTTAGAAAAATGAGTTTTTTCTAATAAGAATATATCTGCATATAATTAGTCTTTGCTTTGGGAATACAGAAGTTCTGGGTTGCAGTTTTGTAAAGATATAAAAATACAACATTTATAATAATTAGAGGTACAGTATACAGTATGTATTTGTGCTTGGCGTTGTGCCTGTGTCGCGAATAAATGTGGGTGTTTCTTTTTTTCTTTTTTTTTTTTTTTGGTGATGCTAATGATGGTCAGATTCATAAATGAATAAGATAAGCATTCAGCAATATCACTAAAGTGCACTGGAAAAGAGCAAGACTTGAACTAAAAGATAAATTGTTATGAGAGAGAGAATTAAACAGAGGAACCTAGAATAGCTGAGGGGTCACATTTTTATCGCAGTATAATTGGCTAAAGTATAATTTATCTACAGATATTACATATTTCTTTCATGGTTTTACATCTTCATTACATCCTTCCTTTAGGCTCAGTTTAAGATTTTTAATAGTCTTGTCCGTTTGTCCACTATTTCAAAAGGGAATTGGTTATTAACTCCATAATCCATTCCTCTTCACTTCCTTTTCTCAGGACGGAATTTTAGATGCGTGTTCTGATTTGTCAGAATTAGGCTGTTGACATTTTACTTTTCCCTGCACACCGTGTACGTGATGGAAGCTAATGTCAGATTGTCTCCATCTATATTTTTAGTTACTATAAATTCTTTTATCAGTCTTTTTTTTCTTGCTTGGGTGAGTGCTGTAGAATACAGGGGAAGACATTGAGATTGCTTCTCAAGATGCTTACTGAGAGATCTAGTATGTTTTTTTTTTTTTCTTATTTTATTTGTCTCATTTTTCATTATGGAAGACAGTCTGGTCATAAAGGTGTTGAGGGAGTGCTGTAGGATCTTATTTTCACTGGTTAATGATGTTATTTGTAGCTGACTGAATTCAGGCGCTTGCACCACGCCTGGTATTCTTCATCTAACGTCTCTGCAAGAGCACGTCGCATCCAGACAAGAGCATTTATTTCTTCTTTCTACAAGTCTTTTAGCAGTAGGTGTGTAAGGCTTGTTTACTTGGTTTCTCTTTTATCCTGATTCGGAGTGTCATTTATAATGGTGATGAAGTAGTCAACAATTAAGCTATGGGTTCTTCAAATGAACATTATGAATAAGCTTGCAATGACTTCCCATTATAGCACTGTTCACCTATGCATGGTCCAACTCACGTGCATCCAGAAGATGTAAAATGACACTAACTAGACAGCATGTCACTGCCAAAACATTCCTGTCCATCAGGTTTTGTGAAATGTTAAATGTTTCATGATTTTCTGCACACTGTCATTAAACATACTGACAAGCGCTGTCTCTATTAATTAATCGTGTCTCTCCACCCTACCTGCTTTGTGATTATTACCAGAAGCTGCATCCAAATTTAAAAACTCTCCCCTTACATAAAAATGTTTTTTTTTTTTAAGTCACTAGTTTTGGAAATTCAGAAGACTGATATGCGAAACAGACCTTTGGGTAGGTTTGCATACCACTCACATTGGCATTTCCAAAATCAGAATAAATGATACAACAGAAGACTCATGAAGAGTTATATAACATTATGGTTTTATGGTCTGTTTTTTTTTGTTTTTTGTTTTTTTTAACGTATTGTTAGTGTACTGGTAATGTATTAATGTACAAGTAGACTCGGATGTATTGGTCTAATAATATGTAAAATTTAATACGAACTCTAGTTTGCTTCGATACATACATTTTTATTGATGCGTTTATTGATGTATGTTCTTACAAAAAGAATTTAAATATCATGTGCTTTATTTATGTAATTGTGGTTTGTTCGGGCCGTACGTTGGTGTAGTGGTCAGCACTGTCACTTTGGTTCGATTCCTGTCTCTGTGTGCATGGAGTTTGCACGTTCTCCCCATGCTTGGTGGGTTTCCTCCTACAAAGAATGAGTGTGTGCCCTGAGATGGATTGGCACGCTGTCCAGGGTGTAGCCTGTAAAAAGGTGAAGAAAATGTATTGTACATTTTGTATACATTGTACCCTAACAGCTCAGTACTAAATACGCTACTTATTTTGGTATTGGTATTCATCATTTTAAAAATTTGGTTTAAAATAATGGTATTGATGCATCTTCAGTCCCATTACATTTTTTTTTTTTTTTTACATTTTCTAAATCAGATTAAGTTAATCAGTATCATTATTAGGAATGATGTAATATCCTCTCATCTTTAGCGTGAATATGAATCTGATGTTCTCCTGGAGTCATCCATTCATGGGTCACTTTAATAGGAACACCTGTACACGTTCTCATTCATGCAATTATGTAATTAGTCATGTAGCATCAGTGCAACATAATCGTGCACACACAAATCAAGAGCTAGGGAAAATGTGATCTCAGTGACGTTCCCCATGGCTTAGTTGTTGGTACCAGATGCGCTGGTCTAAGGGTTTCAAAAACACCTGATCTCTTGAGTTTTTCATGCACAACATTCTGCAGAGTTTATAAAGAATAGTTTGGCCAAAAAATATTCAGATAGCTATAGTTCTAGTATCTCAAACATCAAAATAGGAAAAAATATGTGATCTCAGTGACTTTCCTCATGGCTTAGTTGTTCGTACCAGATGAGCTGGTTTAAGGGTTTCAGAAACACCTGATCTCTTTAGTTTTTCATGCACAACATTTCTGCAGAGTTTATGAAAAATAGTTTGGGCAAAAAAAATATATTTAGATAGCTGTGGTTCTTCAGGCAGAAAAGTTCTGTTGATTTGAAAATGTATACACTGGTCTGCGCTGACAGGAAGGCTCAAATAACAGCACTTTGCTACAGTGATGAGCAGAAAAGAGTGAAGAGACAGTCCCTTAGTGTTCTTTTTAAGGTGACCGGTAAGTCTGTATCCATATAATAAGTCTGACAACAGCAGCAGCAGCACAGTGTAACCCTTGGGAATGGAAGCCTCCTATTTTTACATTAATCAAATCTCCAGCATGCTGGCATTCTTCCACATGCGAGTGTGCTTAGAAACATGATCAGGAGTAATGCAGTAACCATGTAATACCATCTCTCTTGCTTGGGTTATTAAACACTATAGTGGGAGTTTATTCCTGCAGTTTGTCTTCATTTCGTCAAGTAAAGCCTATGTGATATAGGCATATTCTCTGACGTTTGTAATTTAGTTTAATAAGTTGTTGTTCTCAAGCTCCCTGTTTTGGTTATTAGTTTAATATAAACATTGCTTTAGCCGGTCTGGACCTATTTATCTAAATATGACAATGAACAATGAACACTTTGTAGTACCATACTGTAAAAATATATCAGAAGGTGCAGAAACACTAATTAGACCTCACTGAAGCTCTTGTGGCTGAATGAGCACGAAACCCACAGCCATGTTCCAAAATCGAGCAGAAAGTCTTCCCAGAAGAGGAGTGGAGGTTTATTATAGCAGTAAAGGAGGACTAAGTCTGCAGTGGTCCATACATAGAGTTTTTGAGGTTCAATTTATTTGGGTTGAAAGGGAATTCTTCATGGGTTACAATTAACAAATTAAAAACAATGAAACAATAAAGCTGACTGTCTGACTAATTTAGATAACTTCAGGTCACATACGTAGATACACCACTATATGTATTAAATGACATTTAGTTCTTATATAAATGATTTGCCAGTGAAGCATATGGTATATTATGGGGTACTTTTGCAAATATGTTAATAAATATGAACGCAAATAATGTACTAATGCAGCATGAGGGATTAGTTCTGCAGAAGTACTGCTGCATTTTAATTTGGTCTTTTGTGTTTTAGAAAAATAGAATAATTTATACAGGATGGTTCTTGCCAAGATTGTCTAATTGTGTCTTATTCTTTTCTCAGGTCTCATTTGCATTTCTGTTCTCAGCGTGTATACAGTTCGGTTTACAAACAGCAGCCTACTTGCTGAAGTTGGAAATTAATGGCTCGGGTATAAACATTGAAATGTTAAATGGCTAAATTAAATGGCTTAATGTTACACATTGCCAGTAACATTTAACTGCCACTTAATTAGGGATATGAGAATGAGAGAGATCATAGATAATATAGTTTATTTTACATTTTCTAGCATTTTCTGAGACCTAGTGTTAATTATGTTGCACATCATGTGAACAAGTTCCATGCTTCTGGAATGCTACAGCCATCTTATGTCAACAGTGTGACACACAAGGCCTCCGAGTGGCGCAGTGGTAAAGCGCCCTATCATCCGGAGATCGCTGGTTCGAACCCCGGGTAATGCTGTTTCCCCTCAACCTCTCACAGCCGGAGGCACAGAGAGAGCTGATTGGCCGAGCTCATGAGAGGTACTTTGTGCTCCCACATTAATTACGGCTCTACAGCCAATCAGAGGCGTCTGTGAGCTCGCGCACGCGAAAGGAGCGGCTAGCGCTTTCCTCCGAGTGTGTTACTCCTCCCCTAACGGTGCGTGAGCAAGCAGTTTGAAAAGATGCGTCACGCGGTTCGGAGGAAACACGGGATAGTCATCGCCCTCCGGACTGAGTGGTAGTAGTAGCCTTAATGTGGGAGCCCCCTAGCGACAGTAAGGGATCGGCTACGACTAATATTGGGGAAAAAATTGGAAAAACCCACCAAAAAAAAACAACAGTGTGACACACACACGAACACACACGTGGATATACACAGACCTTTAAGCTTTTATGTAGAAGACGAGACATACTACAGTTACTTGCAATTAGTTATCAAATCCTTTTATTATACAGAAGCCAAAACTGATAAAAGGCCTAAGAAGAACACTAGCCCAGCAGGAATGGTTGGTTGTCAAAATGTTGTTGCAATGTTAACTTGGCAACATTAAAAAGTTAAAATTAGAAAGTTAGAATTATTTAGATGAACGACATGACATTCTGATAACTTTGAACAATGTTGCAAATATGGCTTCAAAACAATATTTACTAACAGCCTTTATTTATAGCTTACAACTGAATGGCATCCATGAAATGCTTATACTTGTCATACATTTCCCTTTCCTTTTTCTTTCCTTGCCAATGCCCTGAGCCTGCCTTTAACCACAGTCACACTGATAAGAGGACTGAGCAACCTTTTACAGGTGCTAGTAAATGTTCTTATCAAATAAAATTCACCTTTATTTGGCACCTTTTAAAACAAGAGGCTAACACAGTGCTGTACAACAAAATACAACATTAATAGAGAGTAATAATAAGACACGCACAATAAGCAAAAGAACAAGCAAACACGTTTTTAAGGAAGTTGAAGTATTTTGTAGACCAAAACAAGAAGTTAAAAATCTATTTTTCAACTAACTGGTACACAGTGCAAGGAAACCGGTATCTTTGTTACATAGCTTCTCTTTCAGGCTCCCATCAGAAAGCATGCAGCAGCATTTTGCACCAGCTGTAATCTTTGGATGGAATGTGGAACACCAAAATGCACGGCATTACAATAATACAACGTAGAACTATAAAAACATGAATAGCCTTTTTAAAATCTGAAAAGGATAAAAAAAAAAAAAAGTTTTTACCTGAGCTAAAGTCTGGAAAAAGTTGGAAAAAGCTTAATAACTATGTTTATCTGGTTTATTTATTATCTTTTTTTGAAGGTGAACTTACTTAATATTACCTTTAAATTATTACCACAGATTTTATATACAAGGCTAGCTGTCCTAGTTACACACAAAAAAAGTAATAAGAAATGAGCCAAACAGAATTACTTCTACTTTACTTTTATTTAGATTAAGAAGGTTTGAACTAACCCATACAATATTCTGATGTAATCAGAAGATCAGTAAATCATAAACATTGTAATAAAAGTGTAGATGTTGCTTTCTAAAAATTGACTTGAGCAGTCCCAGATAAAGAGAAACAAGTGTAGGGCCCAATATGGACCCCTGAGGCACACCACAGGGGATTTACACCTCGAAGAAGAAAATTTCCATTCTTTGAGATTCAATAACACAAGCAGGGCCAAGTTTCCTGCATCTAAGGTCAATTAAATTTTAGTTAAAAACTCTCAAAAGTGCTGACTTTGTGCTTTGTCAAGACTTAAAACCAGATTGAAATTTCTCCAATAAGCCATTGCCTTGGAGATATGACTGCAGCTGAGCATGCACAGCCTTCTCTAGGATCTTAGAGACAAGAGGTAACTTCAGAATGGGTCTATAATTAGATAGTTCTAATAGACCTAACGCAGGCTTTTTTTAAAATGCCACAAGCTACCATAATAGCATGCTTAAGAGCATCAGGGACACAGCCAGTATACAGGTATTTATAAGACCAATAAGGCTAGGCCCGACTACACTAATAACCTATTTTAGTAGTTTGGCAGAAATTGGGTCACCAGAATGAAATGCCAAATTTGTGTGTTGAACTACAGTACCAGCCAAAAGTTGCAATGCTGAAGACATTCAAAATATGAAATAATCTCCTTTGGACAGTTGATATTGAGAATGTGTCTGCTACGTATGCTCTGGAAAGCCTTTATAACGGCAAAACAATAGTACTAAAACGTACTATGTGGCCTGTGACAATTTTTTTAAAGCGTAGAGGAGTGCAATGAGGTTTTGCAGCTTTAACAATTCTTTGATATTCAGAAAGATCTGATTTTTAAGATGTATAATCGAACAACACAAAAACTGCAGAAACAAAAGAACTCCTCCAAAATACTAGAAAACTGCTAACTCTAGCACTTTGCTGTTTTTGGTAGACAAGATGCAATTTGTTGCATTTTCAAAAGAAAATTAAGCAGAGAAATAATCATTGAACGCTGAAGAGACATGCAAGTGGTTTGTGTACAAGAGACATGAGGTACATGCAGGAAGCTGTTGCGGTTGTTTGGTCCACCTATTGGGATTTCTGAACTGTCGAAATCAAGGGGCTTCAGATATACTGGAGACAGATATTGTGTGAAGGACGTTAAGCAGCATAAATACTATATATAAATTAAAGTTTGATATGATTTTGTTTTGAGCTTTTATTTGTATAGTTTATTCATTCAACCGAATCCCAAATATCTTTTATATCAAAAACTTTTGATATGAAGTTTTGATCTAACTAACCGAAGAAAAAAAAAAAGTAGTAGAAACAATAAAAACTTTGTGTCTAGCCTGTTTGTTTTGAAATTTCTGGATTGCGATGGAGCTCTTATACTGAAGAAAAAAATAAGAAAGAAAAAAGCATCTTATAAGAGATGAAACTTAATAGTGGTGTGACTCAGCTTTGATGCTGAGATAAACAACCAAGCTTAATATTACCTAACTAGGTGTTGTTTCTAACACTTTACATTCATGTATATATAAATTCCATTTATATACTGTAATATACATGGCTAGAAGCTCACAATCATAAATCAACAAATAAACAAAACATAACACCACAGGCTGAGACTCTTGAGCTGGCAGACGGTCTAAGCTAAGGTATGGTGTAGACAAGTCATTTTGAATAAGGAAATGAAAATTAATAAATTAGTTAAATCTAGAAAGAAACTAAAAAAAACCTTACCAGCAGGAAAACACTGTCTGATTACCACCAATCTCGTCCCTAATCACTTGTCAGTGCTCTATTAAAGCACCTTTTGAATATTGTGTATTGCAAACAAGTTTGGTGGATTTTTTGTTTGTTTGTTTGTTTTTCCTTTTTGAATATTTGCTGTAATGTAGCTGTAATGTATTTTCATTTCATTTTGGACAAACGTATTGGACCACTTTAAAGCAATTTCTTGGCCAACCGTTTTGTTCCAAGGCCACCACTAGCACTAGTAATATTGCATAAATATTGATATATATTAATCAGATACTGGTAGTGGTTTAGTGGTTGTAGATTTAAAGAAAAATAAAATGTCTAGGTTTTAAGATAGAATGTACTTGTAAGCTGTAGTGACATGTTTGGAAATTATTCTCTGGCCAAAGCATATTGTTTCTGTGAGAAGAAAAATGTGACAAATTAAGCATGACACTACAAATAAATCTGTCCCTTCTATTTGTCCTCTTTTTGTCAGGCTTTGTGCAGCTTGCACAATAGCTAACTGACAAGGCTGTGCAATACAGCAGAATTGATGTGTCAGACATATTGGCTCATCAAACAGCAGTGTCCAGGCATGTAGAAGGAAAAAGCCCAAACTATTCATAACAGTAAGAAATAAGCATCCCTGAGACTGCAGGAGACTGTGAAGATAGAAACTAAACCCATTATTGCAGTGAATGGACACAATATCACTACTGACTTTCAAAAAAAAAAAAAAAAAAACGGTGATGCTTGTCATGCACCATTCACTACAAACATAATGATTTCAATATTGGGTTTTCTTTGTGACTGCCTCCACAGATGGTGTTTTCAAAACTTTGTAAAATCTGTTAACAATTTGTTGTACTGCTTTCGGAATCAACCGACTACAATTGGCGCAGTGTTATGTATTCAGGCCAGTGTGTGCTGGCATAGTTATCACACGTCAGAGGTAATTAAATTGCAAATGCATCATAAACGTTAGAGCAACTTCATCCAAGTTGGCAGAGATGGTGCCAGATATTAGATATAGCAAAGATATTAATGAAATTGTTAAATTGAACAAAAAAAGTACTGCTTTCTACACAATCAATTCAAGAAAAACTGGAAGCAACCACCAAAATTGAGTATTCAAACAATTGCCCATGACATTGATGTGTGCATGTGGGGAGTTTCAGGAGACAGCTGGGTTCAGATATGGATCATTTTAAGGTTATAAATCTTGAACCAACAAGTTAGACAGATTCGATCGGAACAAAAAAAAAAATCTGAATGGGTTTATTGAACAAACTCGCCCATTTTCTTCTGGATACTCCTCCTACGTGTCTGAGTCATTTACTATACTTGCAGTGGCGCTATCCTAGCAGAGCTTTTTAGTTCTAACAGTAATGTGGCAACCCTACTGTGGCAAGGTCACAGAAATTGGAACACAAAAGGTATTAGATTCAAGAAAGCCAGACCTACTTTGATCAAAATTACTTTAAACAAAAAAAAACTAGGATTGACCATAAGTACAAGGATGTATAATACCTGGAGAAAAAAATATTCACCATTTTAGAAGAGTCAGATTACAGGCCGGTATGAAGCAAAAAAAAAAACTACAGAGGTTTGAAATTACAGGAATTGGGAGAACTGTTGAACACATTATTGAATCCAGGAAGGATAGTAGTATTTTTTTTTCCCAATCATGATTGGAAATCATTTAAATTCTTGTCGCATCATTAAAAACCAACAGGAGAGTGTATAATAATAAAAGTAAGAGCATTTCCAATGCACGCGCAATGTGACAGAAACGTACAGGATTGGGACTAAACAGCTGTGTAACCTTAAGAAAAACACTTTGTAGTGAAGATAGTGATGAGTCCAGACTGACTCTACTGTATATCAAAGTGATGGGTATTTCAGAATAAGAAGGGAAGTGTCTGAAATGATGCACCCATCATGCATAGTGGCCACTGTACAAACCTCGGGTGACAGTGTTACGGTATGATTTGCTATTGCTCTAGTTGGTCAGGTCTATGCTCAGCAATGTTATGTGTCATTAAAATGAAATCAGCTGATGACCTGAATATTCCGAATGACCATCACATCAATACAGTTTTTTCCCCTGTTGGCATGAAAACATTTCATGACTATAACTTTAAAAGAGTTCTTAGAATCATTTTTACACATTAATTGGCCACCACATTGCACGCTTTAATCACAGTTAAAGACAGTCCAAACAAAATAGTGTGCCACTGTTTTTTGGCCCAGCAGTATATTAAAAAGATGTATTGTAATTGGGAAGCATAACTAAATGCTACTAATTTAAATGATATTTGGATGCTGATCAAATGACCCCCAAGACAATGTTGCAAATTTGACTTCAAAACAACTTTTGGTAATATTTTTTATTTTAAAAACCGTACTTGAAATACATTCTTGCTCTTACTACCAATGCTATTTTTTTTTTTTTATTCATTTTGGCAATAGGGTTTGCACTGGCCTGTGCAACCCCCAAAGTAGGCTGGAGTTGGTTCCCTGAGCAGAAATAAAAACCCAGGCCATGTCAGTGAGAGTGATAAACATGAGTCTACCAGGGAATCTACTGCTGACTCTAGTAAATGAATGTATATTACTTTGTTGAACAGCACATCTCTACTATATAACTTAGATAACTCCTTTAAGTCAAACATACAGTTGGACCTCAGTATCCATGTGGGATTGCATCCAGGAACTCCTACATGTGTAACATTTACACATATTAAGCACATTCTATATACATTAAATCACCTCTATATTACTTGTAATATACACTGTCTGGCCATTTCATTAGGTACACCTTATTAATACAGGGTTGGACCCCCTTTTGTCTTTAAAACTGTCTTAAATCTTAGTGGCATAGATTCAACAAGGAGATTTTGGTCCATGTTGACATAAAGTAATAGCATCATACAGTTGTTGCAGATTTGTTGTTCCACCACATGCCAAAAGAGCTCTATTGGATTATCTGTGGAGGGCATTGGAGTACAATGAACTCATTGACATGTGCATGAACCCAGTTTGAGCTTTGTAACATGGGGCATTGACCCTGCTGGTCATAAAGGGATGGACATGGTCAGCAACAATACTTAAGTAGACTGTGGCATTTAAACAATGCTCAGTGGTTACTAAGGGACCGTATGTGTTCCAAGAAAATATTACCCCCACACCATTACACCACTCCCACCAGTCTGAACCATTGATACAGGGCAGGGTGGATCCATACCCTTATTTTAATATATCATATAGCAAAAATTGACACTCATAAAAACAGTCAACATTTACCAATTAGTTGTTCAAAGTGGTGATCCCATGTGAATCATAGTCTCTGCTTCCTGTTCTTAGCTGAGAGTGGCACCTGGTGTGGTTTTCTGCTTCTGTAGAGCATCTGCTTCAAGGCTCAGTGGTGTGCATTTAGAGATGTTCTTTGGCATATCTCAGTTGTGATGAGATGTTATTTGTTACTGTTGCCTTCCTATCAGCTCGAATCAGAGAGGTCATTTCTCTCTGAATCAACATGGCATTTTTGCCCAGAGAACTGCCACTTAGTGTATTTTTTTTTTCTTTTTCAAACTATTCTCTGTAAATCCTAGAGATGGTTCTGTGTAAAATGTATCCCAGTAGATCAGCAGTTTGGAAATACTTAGACCAGCCAGTATGGCACCAACAACGTTCCCACATTCAAAGTCACTTACAGTAAATAACCTTTCTTCCCCATTCCAGGTTTGAACTTGTCTTGACCATGTCTACAGTACTGTACATACCTAAATGCAATGAGTAGCTGCCATATGATTGGTTGATTTTTAGATATTTGGGTTAACGTATATTACATATATTACAATGTAAATGGTATGTATATAGTTCTTATAATGTACTCTTATACTAATTAGTCTTGAAACATGCACATGCCTACATTAGTGCTTTTGCTCACAACTGATCAATACATACATGCTTTACTCTAAACTATTCCCACAGTTTTTTAAAATTGTAACAAAATCAGGAAAATTATATCTGATCGGGATATTAATATATGATTTATATAATATTAATCGAATCTGCACCTAGGGATCATGATAATATTGTATTCGGTGGTGACTGGTGATTCTCATCCTTAATAATGACAATAAGTTTGACACAATGCAGAACCCACATGGTGTGAGAATGCGGAGAAAAGGCTCGGGGGACAGGTGGAATTACTCGGGGGACAGCATTTATTTAGCTTTTCAGCACAGTCTCAAAACTGAACAGAAACAGCAGTTTTCTCTTTGTCAAGTTCAAGCTTACGTGTGTGTGCGTGGCAGATCTTTGGGGGGATAAAGTAGCATTAGACAGCAGTATAAGCATGTCAAGGATGTTTTTCAGTGGATAAAAAGGAATAAATGTTGTTTTGAGGTTGTATTCGCAAGATTCATTTCAGTTCATTTCAATTTTAAATTAATAAAATTTTTTTGAAAAAACACAATATAATTGTTTTAATAAAAAAAATTGCAATATTGTGTTTTAAGTGGCAGCGATATGAAAATGTTGTACAACTTTAGTGTGTGTCATGTGTCATTTTACACTCTCTGTCAAGGACATAATATTAGGAATTATAGGAATAATAGCTTGAGCAATCTGAAGGACAAGTCTTCGTCTCCTTGAATGTAGGCAATGATGCCGAACGCAAGAGCTGCAGCACTTCTTAACAGAACTGTTTGATAGCACTGAATAGAAGCCTCTTGTAAAAAGAAGCTCATAGCGTGAACGGAGCCCATGAGATGGAATCTTGATGCAATACGGCAAAATCAATGTCTTCTTCGCTAACTTCTCTGCAGTGCTTTTTTAAAAAAAAAAAAAAATAAATAAAAAACCTTTAAAGATGTGATGTATGGCCCTGAGTGTGATAATGTCATGCCTTGATTATCAGTTGGATTGCCATTGACACATCCTCCACTTGTCCAGAATCTCCTGTCAAGTACGGCAGCTAGTCCACTCCACCGTCAGCAAAATCAACCCAGTCTAAAAGCTTATGATTCAGAGTCACTGATTATGACGCAGTCTTCGGAGAAAACACCTTTCAGTATGGTCTGGTCTTTGCCATGGCTTGTTTGTTCGTTAATAATCTCCTGTGTATGACTTTTAATCTTATGCCCTTTGGATTTTCCTTTTGTGCTGCTGCTGTGTTTTAGATAACTTCTTTGGGGTGTTGTTGTTAAACTCTTACTAGTTATTTCACTTCAATTTAGTTTGACAATTTCAAGTGTTTGTTGTTGGTCTTTCGGCTGCTCCTGGCAAGGGGTCGCCAAAGCGGAATACCCAGTCCGCACTATAACTTGGCACAGGTTTTACGGCGGATGCCCTTCCTGACACAACCAAGTGTTTGCCGTTATCTATTTTAAACTGTGCTGCGTGTCTCACCATCTCAATCTGCCTGCCATTGTTGTAACAGCATACACCCAGCAGAAACCCTGACATCGGATGACTGTTGTAATACATTTGTAGCCAGGGATGGAAGTAAAAATGACATTTATTCTGGTTACTGTATTATTTAATTGAGTAGATTTTTCTGTTTACTAGTACTTTTTAAGTAGTTTTTAAAATCTGTAATTTTACTTAAGTACAAAATGCTTTGTTAAAGTACAGGTAAACCTTGGATTGTCGGCATAATTGATTCCGGAATCATGCTTGTAATTCAAAGCACTCGTGTATATATCAAAGGCCCAATCGAAATGATGGATGATTTTGTTCCACAACCCAAAAATGATTCATACAAAATATAGGGTAATAATAAAACAAAATAACCTACACTTTACTTTTGTAAGGAATCATGGCTGGTGTAAGATGAGAGAGGAAGAGGAGGGGGGTAAGACGACTTTCACACAGAGTCAGAGACACTGAAAACTGGAATCTTTAAAAGGGACCTCTCTAATGACACCGGATTCCGGAGATATGTGATGTTGCATTGTCGTTAAACAGATTGATCTCTTGCACTGCTACAGCCTTTTAAACTTTTCAACTGTCAACTGGGGGGTGTTCTTGCAGTTCAGTGACTAGAGAACAATCATTATTTTTGGACAAAAAAAAAGAACTATTGGCTCATTTGTGATCACGTGACGCTCGGCAGACAAAGTGTATATGTACTATAGTAATCGCATGCTGGGTCTTAGTGCTCATCTCTTACTGGTATAATCAACATGCTTGTGTCTGTCTGTGCGCATAAATGGAAACACTTATCTGTCGAGATTTATTTTTAAGGTAACGTGCAGGTAAAATTTTTTATTTTGTGTTAATTATTTTTATGTATTCATTTTTTGGGGGCTGTGAAACGAATTATTTTAATTTCCATTATTTCTTATGGGAAAATTAGCTTTGATTTAAAAGTGCTTTGGAATTGGCATGCTTCCGGAACGAGTTATGCTCGTAATCCGAGGTTCCATTGTACTCTGGCAGGAGAACAAACTGGCTCTAAAATCACAAGTCAGACACAAGTGGTGGTGACATTAGCTGAGGGTTTGTTTTAAATTACATCTGTCAACATGGTTTATTTTGTTAAGTGTAAAGGTGATCCTTCAATCAAAAACAAGTACTGTACTGTACTTTTTTTTATCCTGATTCTCCCTATTTTAAAAAAGTAACTAACCTTTTTTCTGAATACATTTTAAATGAACTACTTTTTACTTTTACATCAAAGTAAGAGTCCTTTACTTGGGTAGAATGTTTTAGTTTACTTTCCAGCTCTGGTTGTGATGTTGCAATGACATTCACTGTCCGAACAATGTTAACACAGCATTGCTTTTGAAGTCATTGTTTTAGAATTACTTTTATAAAATGACTTTGAGATAACGTTGAATGACCCAAAAAATAACATTGAACGTACAACCTAAAAGGAATGAAATGTTATCCGTTTTTGAGCATTTATTACGATTAACATCCATTCACACAAGGTCTGACCACTTTCATGTTCCTTTAAGTGTTTAACAGGGTTTCGAATTCCGATCGGAGACGGGAACAGACACAACAGCTTTCTGCACAGAGCACTTGTATTTCATGTCATGCATCTGTTAGTGTTGTAATGTAACCACATTTCAGAAATATTACCATGAGGTATATCTTACCTCCCAAATTACCGAACTGTAATATTGTGTTTACACAGCGTCCAAACTGTATTACGCCTGGTTTCACATAGCAAGCCCATTAAAGTATTTAATAAATTGCTGTTGTCCAGTATTTTTTGTGGTGCTCTTTCTGTACTAGGATTAATATGTTTCCTTATGGTCCAGTGGTAAGCATGCAGCGTGTTTGCCGCAGCTCAGGCCAGTAGTTTGGTGTTCATATTGTTTTAAATTTGCTTTTTGCAACATTGTTTTAGGGGCATTTGTTCAACATTATCCTATTGTCATGTAGTCATTGTACTGTAATACCAACGTCATTTCATCAAACTAAATATACCCTTCAAAATCAACCTAATAACAACGTTTCAAAGTCACTACAGTGTTTTGACAGGCAAAAAAGTTCTTGCTTGGGATAGTCTTCTTCTCATGATCCTTATTAAAACTCCAGAGCTTTAGTGTTTGTGTTTTAGATCTGTTACCAATAAATCCTTAATTTACCCACTGTCCAGCACATTGTGTCCAATAATTTGTTACAACAACAAACATGTTTGGGGGTTGTTTTTTTTTTTTTTTTGGTTTCTGTAAATTTACAATGCAAAAAAAAAAAAAAAAACTTTGTTGCTTGTACTTTGTGAATTTTGACCTTTAGAGATTATGCTTGCAGATGGGTCCACACAAAAATAACTGCCGGGGTAAGCATCTGTAGCGAAAGGATTTACAGGAGTGGGTGGGCACAGGGTTAAAACATAGTGCGCTAGTTCTTTTTATTAAAAAGGAGTTTCAAAATATTTTTACTGGATAATACTGAATATTGAAAATTTTGAGCACTGATGCAACTCTGCCAAATCTGAGACTTCTAAAAGGCAAAAACAGATAGTATAGGGATTTCTTTCAAGTTTTTCTGCTTGCAAGCTTGCACAGTTTCTCTGCAATGCTAACACAAAAATGCAACACATGCTGTAACTAACATACACACCACTGTTACCCAGCACTCCCACCATACTGTATCTGGGCGCTCTCAGACCAGAGGCTATTCCCTGTCAGTGAACAAAGTCTTTGTGAGTGACCTGACTATGCAAAGTGCGCTGCTTCTGAAGTATTTGCTTTTATCCCTACCAACATGTTTTATCTCTTTTTCAGAATTTTTAATACACTCATTTGGGAGAAATCAAAATATTAAACTGATTTAAAATTAATTTGGCTGGGTTTCTGCTGCACCACACTTACCGGGTTTATTTCCACTGCTTTTGATTATCACTGTTCTTGGCTGCAGCTTATCTGGGTCTTCTGCTGAGAACTCTGAAGGCTTCTATGGCCTCCGACAGTTTGTCTAAGCAGGAACAAGTGAAAGAGACGTCCATAACTGTCAGTCCCTGCCATTTAAACCAGACACCCTACTAATACAGAGTTCATAGTCATTATCTTCCTATGGTTCATATAACCTAAAGTAATGAAACAGTAAAACCCTTTTTTCCCCCTTTATCTTTCATTCCAACTTGTTCTCTGCTCTCAGACTTACGTTACCTGAGGAACCACCCAGTGCCCCACCCCAAACGGTCATCGCCAGTGGCCGCACTAATCAGTCCATCATGATCCAATGGCAGCCTCCTCCTGAGAGTCATCAGAATGGCCTGCTGCAGGGCTACATTATCAGGTGAGACTTTATGCTCCTACACGCACAGACACACACTTTTTACTCACCAGAGTGTCGTAAGCTTACACAGGTCAGCTTCAAATCATCTTCAAGTCTTGCACAGAAAGTAAAGCAGCTGTCCCTGCAGGACATGGAATGCACAGCAGTAAATTCAGCACTGTTGAGTTAACACTTACAGTGCTCATTCGAGAGCGGTTGAACTCTACACGGTGAAAATTGAACTGAATGCTGTTAAAGCTAATGTGACCCCTGTGATTTTATAACATGCATAACTCTTCATGTAAGACGTATTTACTACCGTCCAGGTCCCATGAGGCATTGTTTCAATTTGAGATGTCAAGTTCTGTGAAGTAACACTTCTCCTCCTGTCACCTCTTCACACATACCCTAAAAAAAAAAACAATATTACTATTTTTAACAATGTAACAACATTTCTGTTTTCAAATATCCATGTGCATCCAACTCATTTCTGCTGATTAACTTAAATCTGCAAGATTGGCTAACTAGCAGGTGAGCTAACTGTGCTTTATTTGGATTTATTTGCTTTTTTTAATGCAAAAAAGAAGTTTTCTCTATGTTGCATAACAGTAAGTATGATTTTAGAAATCTACCCCAGAGCTCACTCAAGTATACCCATTTTAAATCCCCCCCCCCCCCCCGACACTGAAGAAGACCATGAAGTTCCCACTGCATCTTAAAAGAAAATCGAAGAATGGAGAGGAACTGGGTCAAAACGGAAAAATGTGCATTCATCATGTTCACCCTACTTTCCAGTCGTCCCTGTTAGATTCTCAACACATCTGTTATGTTGTAACTGATTTCCTATAATGCACATGATAATGCGCTCACCACGTGCAATGAGATTAAGTTATTACTATGTCATTGCGTTTTCATTGCATCTCTCAGGTTGGTGTAACTACCACAACATGGGCAGTGCTCTTCATTTAAAAAGTGGCGGCGTATTTCACAAGCGTGAAGAGGATGTTGTGGGGATCTCCAATATTTTCCGTCTGTGCCATGCTTGTAGTACGTCCCAAAGAGATGTTAGTCACAGCGTTACCTGGTCAATGCTGTTATTACTACATCCTTATTACTGTATGTTCCTCCTGTGCCTTGCTTAGGCCGAGTCCTCACCAAGCTTTTTTTGAACAAGTCCAAGAAAGTGTGGCAGCTTCACATCAAGGAAGATAATACTAAATCCAGAAATACCAGTTTCTACTTCTTTACTGTTGTACAAGTTGTAGACGTTGTGACAGGGGTTTTGCTGTGTGTGTGAGGTTTTGTATGCTCTGCTCATGTCCACAGGAGTTTCTTACAGGTATCCCACAATTCCCATAAACATTCTGGTAGATTTATTGACTACTCTTAATTGTCCCTATATGTGCAATAGCGCTTTAATGTGTTTCACTAATGAAACCAAGCAACATGACCATTATACTATCCCATAAGCTGATACTAAACACGTCAAATGAGCACACAGACAGTTGATTGTGTTTGTCCCACTCAGGCTAGTTAAAACCCTTGTAATTAAACCAGCCTCTTGAAACTGTTCCATAGCCTGCATCAATGTTAATGTTGTATTGCTCAGCCATTTCTAACTGCGCCATGACTGTTATTCCTCTGCCATTTTACCACTTTACAGATTTCATGGCTCTTTCCATGGACATATTATGCAGTTATCTATGATTCCTGACTTTTGTATTTTTTATTTTATGGCCATCAGTATACACAGATCAAGGCATGGACTCCAAGTTTTATGGATTGGACTTGTTTGTCAGATATAACTTACAGATGTACGATCAGATTGCGATCTGAAGAATTTAGAGATCAAATAAACACAATTCTTCATGCTGGTCTAACCACTCCTGAGCGTGACAAGGCTCTTTATCCTGCTGAAATGAGAGAAAACAGTTGGCATGAAGGGGTTTCCTTACCAGAATGTTAAGTGAGGCTGTACAACGTCAAAAGTTACATCCACATGAATGTCAAGACCCAAGGCTTCCCAGCAAGACATTACCCAGAGCATCACACTGACATATCAACCATAACTTTCAGCTGCCTAACACAGTATGATGGCATAAAATTCCTGTTATCTGTTATGACTCAAATGAGGATGGGTTCCCTGTTGAGTCTGGTTCCTCTCAAGGTTTCTTTCTATCACCATCTCAGGGAGTTTTTTTCTGCCCTTGTAGCAGTCGCCCTTAGCTTGTTCATCAGGGACTATCTGATCATTATGATCTATACACATTACCATAATTTTCTTTTTATTTTTGTGAATTTAAGACAATGACCATTGTTAAAGCGCTATATAAATAAAATTGAATTGAACATGATATAAAGGAAAACATGATTCTTCACACCAGGCCACCTTCTTCCACTGCTTGATCATCCAGTTCAGATGCTTCCATGTCCACTGTAGGCATTTTCATTAGTGGACAGGTTAGGCTTGGGCACTCTGACCCGTCTGCAGCTAACACAGCAAACAGCAATGCACTGTGGTTACATACGGCATTCATTTTTCCACCAATTTGTTTCTGGTAGCTCTTCTATAAGATAAAATAAGATCAGACTGGCTAGCCTATGCTCTCCATGTGGTTCAGTGAGTCTTGAGCACCCCTGACTCTGACATTGGTTTAGTGGTAGTCCTTGGTTGGACTCCTTTTGGTAGGCACTAACCACTGCACATCGGCACCCTCCGTTAGACCTGCTGTTTTGGTGATTCTCTGACCTAGTTGTATAGCGATCGCAATCTTGCCCTTGACAAATTTGCTCAGATCAATACAACATCCAACACATCCACTCTGAGAACTGAAAGGTCACTTGCTGCCTAATATAACTATTGAGAGGTGGCATTTAAACAAGATAATCAGTCTATTTATTTCTTTTGTCAGTGGTTTTGATGTTATGGTTTATCTGTGTAAATACAGTATGTTGTTAAACCGTATATAAAATGGGTGATAAAGCAAGGGTGGAAGGTTACCTGGGATAATTACACCAGCAAATTAATGAGCTAATGGTTGGCGAGTACAACATTGGAAATTATATTCGCCTTCTCATTAACCTATTGTGGGGTTCATTTAACCATGCACATACTGTAATCACAGATCTATGAGAATAAATGAAGAAAAAAGCGTTAGAACATACATTTTTCTAGACATTGTCTGCTCTTACAGTAGTTTGCCAGTATATTACCCTAATTCTCTCCCAATGTAGAAAGCTGTAAGAATGTTAAGGTTAGTGCTGAGGCTTTTCTTATCAACTGTCTTTAGGTTATTAAAAATTGGATTATATATTTTGCCCTCTCTTCTTACCTAAACTGCTCCATCCCTGGGGAATAGGACCAATTTGACTGCAGTTGGGCTGATATTTGAGAAACTCCTCAGTTTGACTCCACAAAATCATCATGGGCAAATTAGATCTACAGCAAGCTGCCCGCAGTTTAAAATCAATATAATACCAGGCCAGTTAATACTGGGCAGTATGTTCTGTCTAGTGGTGGTCTCTCATACGTTTTCTACAGAAATCCTTTCAAGTGTGTCATATACAGGACTGTGTTTGTTAGTGATGTTTGAGATTGTTTGAAACTATTAAAATTAAAATGTTTTTTAAAATGTTTAGACTGATTGCCTCAGTGTCTGTGCTGGATTAGGTACTGTCTGTCGGGTCTGCCAGTGGACTGTCAGATCAAGAACATCACAAACCCAGACCAGACCAACCTCCTGCTTGAGGACTTGATCATTTGGACCAATTATGAGATTGAGGTGGCGGCCTACAATGGCGCTGGTCAGGGTGTCTTTAGCCAAAAGGTCACAGAATGGACCTTACAAGGAGGTGAGTCCTGGTGTAATTTAGTCATTAATGAAATGTGTCTGTAACTATTACAGTAGAAGGTAGCAGAAATCTGCTTTGGAAATGGAATGAAAATCTAGGACCGCAGCCATACCTGTACATGCTTCTTATCCAGAATCCGTACCTGCAGCAGTCTGATTATTAACAATGTTTTTGCACTTATTTTCCATGAATTATGTTTTCTGGTTCATAATTTTTCCTGTCCTTACCATTTCACTCTGTACAGTCCCCACAGTACCACCAGGGAATGTGCGGGCAGAGGCTGTCAACTCCACCACAGTCCGCTTCACATGGAGCGCTCCAAGTCCACAGTTCATCAACGGCATCAACCAGGGCTACAAGGTGATCCATCATTCTGCTGCCCTCTAGTGTTCAAAATCACTGTTTCTTTGGCGCAATTCATCTCAATAACGCCTTGGTGACAGCTGCACAGCACATATTGGCATTTTCTCCAGTGGGATTGAGATGGACGCTGTGCCCTCTGATCTCTTTTTTCTCGCTTCCTTTTTTCACCCTCTCTGTAATCTTCCCCCAGCTGTTGGCCTGGGAACCAGGCCATGAGGAGGACGTGGCCATGGTGACGGCGAGGCCCAACTTTCAGGACAGCGTGCACATCGGCTACGTCAATGGGCTGAAAAAGTTCACAGAGTACTTCACTTCGGTTTTGTGTTTCACGACACCTGGAGACGGCCCACGGAGTCCTCCGCATCGTATCCGCACCCATGAAGACAGTGAGTGTCAGAGTTTCTGCCAGAATAAGTCCTTTTTTATTATTATTATTATTTTTTTAGTTCTGCTGGACTGAATGTTCCAAGTGTGTTTCTAGCCCCAGGACCTGTTGGTCACCTGAGCTTCACTGAGATCCTGGACACATCCCTTAAAGTGAGCTGGAAAGAGCCACATGAGAGGAATGGCATTCTTACAGGTAGCATTACACTCATGCGCGCGCACACACACACACACACACACACACATACATACATACATACATACATACATACATACACATTAGAAAATGCATTCTGATATGAATTAAAATATAAAATATTCTGTTAAGCCTTACTTTATGATTCTTTAATATAATACCATAGGAACGATAGTAAGTAAAAAAAAATTGAATTTGATTTTATGCAAAGAAAATCAGAAGGAGTCAATGTTATTATTACATATCCACAGTAATGATGTCTTGTAGCTTATTTTTAGAACATGATCACAGATTTTTGGGGATGAAATGACACATGGAGCGAAGCAGAGATCCAGTGCTCAGATCAGTGGAGCTTGTGTGCAGCTGTCTGAGACCATCTGCATTTTTTTGTCTGTGTAACCAGACAGCTGGATTTTACTTTGTACATACTGATAAAAATCCTATGTCTGCCTGTGCAGATGTGTGTAGCTCAAACAGGCGGTCATAAGTAGTATCAGTACAACTGAGAACACAATGTTTATAAGGAGGTGAGAGAACACAAAGGAAGAGTGTGAATTAGAATCTTCCTACAAACATGATTAGTAGCAGTGACTGACAAGAAGAAACAATGGTTTGCTTAAACAGTGAAGAACAACATAATAAGAATCCAAAACTGAGCACAAAACAGAGGAACACAAAGATAATACTATCAATGCTTTCAACCGGGAAGCATAAATGTCAACATAACTGACATTTATTTAAACATAAATGCGTAAGTCTATGTATATCAACCTAATGTAAAATTATGAGTCACTCACTCGTTGTCTATACCGCTTGGGGCACGAGGCGGGGTACACCTTGGACAGGGGGCCAATCCATCGCAGGGCACACCCACACTCACACACACTACGGGCCATTTGGGAACACCAGTTAGCCTAATCTGCATATCTTTGGACTGTGGGTGGAACATGCAAACTCCATGCACACAGGGAATCAAACCCAGACCCTGGATACATGGAAATATAAAAATATCTTAAACATCATTGAAAGAGTTCTAACAGTTTTGACACATTTTAAAGCTCCATTGGTATCCTCCCTTTCTATATTCTTTATTTTCTTATTGTAGGGTACCGCATCTCCTGGGAAGAGTTTAACCGCACCAACACACGCGTCACACACTACCTGCCCAACCTCACACAGGAGTACAGGGTCACAGGCCTGACCGCCCTTACCACCTACACCATTCAGGTAGCCGCCATGACCTCCAAGGGCCAGGGTCAGCTCTCCTCCTCCACCATATCCTCTGGAGTGCCACCAGGTCAGCACTAACTCCCACACACAGCAAAAAGCATATGTGTCACTGCATATATTGTTGTTGTTGTTTTTTCTTCTCCATGATTGCTTTGTTGTGAATGCTTTTTTAAAATAGCATACTGTTCTGATTTTTTTTCTCTCTCTGTTCTTGCAGAAATGCCAGGGCCGCCCACCAACATTGCCATCTCCAACATTGGCCCACGTTCTGTGGCCCTGCAATTTAAACCAGGCTATGATGGCAAGACCTCTATCTCCCGCTGGATAGTGGAGGCCCAGGTAATAATATTTCTGCTCTTGGGGTGCTGACACACAGTGAGTGTTTTTTTTTTTTTTTTTTTTTATCAACCCAGCAAACAGCACTTTCAATGTTCTAGTGAGGAGCGTTTGATCGATCACATCAAGAAAAACATAGAGGACAAAGCAGTGGTGACATTTAGCCCTGTTAGTGAGAGAATGTGAGAAGATTTCTAACATGTTGAACTGAAAATATTTCATGGTCGATGTTTCGAGAATGTTTTGAGAAATTCCCTGCTATGCAAAGTCCCTGTTAATCATACTGTGAATTCACTAAAGCAGCTCTCGTTCCAGACGAAAACTGATGATGATGATGATAATAATAATAATAATAATAATAATTGAGAATCAAACTCAACTCTGAATAGAATGTTTTTGGTAAAAAAAAAATTGCTTACTTTGAAAGTATGTGTATGTTTATATACCTGACAAAGTGTCTGTATATTAGCTCAATGCAAGCTGAATATAAATTGGACGTTTTTTGTTTTTCTGTAATCCATGCTCTTGCACAGATTGGCGTAATAGGGGAAAATGAAGAGTGGGTCATGGTCCATCAGCTGGCTAATGAGCCTGAAGCACGTTCTCTCATAGTAGAGGGTCTTAACCCATACACTTTCTACAGGTACACTTTACTTTTAAATGAAACACTTGCACATGCCAGCCTCTTCTGTTTTAACTCACTGCCTATTGACCTGTATTTTAGGTTCCGAATGCGTCAGGTAAACATAGTGGGCACCAGTCCTCCAAGCCAACCCTCTAGGAAAATCCAGACCTTGCAGGCACCACCAGACATTGCACCTGCCAACGTCACCCTCCGCACAGCCAGTGAAACCAGTCTCTGGCTCCGATGGGTGGTAGGGGAACATCTGAAAAATTAGCCATTTTTGCCTTTAAAACGTTGATATTTGTAAAAATGTGCTGTAAAGTGTGAGGTTTGACTCTTTCGACGACTTATTTTGTGTTGTAGCCTCTGCCGGAGTGGGAGTACAACGGTAATCCAGAGCTGGTGGGCTACAGGGTGCAGTACTCTCGGGCTGGTGTGAAAGGAGGAGTTCTGTCCCACATCATCTCCGACAGGCTGGAGAGAGAGTTTACAATCGAGGACCTAGAGGAGTGGACCGAGTACGAAGTACGTGTGCAGGCCATCAACGGTATCGGGGCGGGACCGTGGAGTCAGCCTGTACATGCCAGAACTAGAGAATCAGGTGAGTGTCCAATACTTCTATCCTCTTTCTCATCTTTGTATTTATTTCTTGAGCAGTTTGACAGCGAAATGGGAAAACTCCATTTTTGCAGCTTTGAGAAGCGATGAGCACTTTTGAACACACCGATAAAAAATATTTTGAGCATGTTTCCTTTGAAACACATTGCTGACATTGTCTGTCGAAATTATTTGGGTTATGTAAGTGTAAATTGGGTGTCATTTCACGAAAAGCTATAACGCCCTCTCCCTCAGTTTTGGCACAATAGATAAATCAGCCTGCAGTTGTGTTCGTGGTGATTTCAGTATGCAGTTTAGTATAAATAATATCTTGGTTACACACAAAACCTTTTTAATCAGAAAGATTATTGAAGATCATAAGAAAAATTGCAAAAACTTTAGTTTACTTACAGGTATGCGCCATTTAAACAACAGCTTCCCAGCACGAGTTCTTCTTACTGTTTGTCTTTTTGTATGTAAGTTTAGTATTTTACATTTTTTCCTCTTCTTCACTACACTGCTTACACTATAGTATCCCACATAGCTTGACTGAGTATATAACATTTTGTTCACACAACATCCCATTCACATAATATCCTGTTTTCACAGAACACTGTACAGACTTTAAGTAAGGCATACCTGTCATTTATTACTGCTCGAATAACTACACGGTCAAGCAGCCTTTTGTGTAAATGTTCGTTTCTTGGCTTAAACATTATTTGAACGTGTTTAAACCACTTAATGCAGCCGCTGAACTGTACAGGATGTATCTTTGCTTCACTGATCAGCTGACAGAAAGTACCATCACCGCTGGCCCTTCACAGCTCGACGGTTTTTGCTCGAAAATCATGTGGCAAGGTGCTCAAAACATGGAAATTTATAGCTTATAAAATATGGTCATATGATGTTTTACAAAAAAAAAAACTTTGGTATAGACAAGGTGTATGTCAGAAAATAATAATTTGCCAAAGTGGAAAAGTTTGAAAATGCTGTTTCTCGTGTTCTGCTGTCAGACTGTTCAACTGGACAAATGCTGGTGGTTTTATGCACTACGGAAAATGAACTCCTAGTAATATAAATATCTTAAATTTGTCTAATAAATTTCACAATTGGATGGGTCTTTTTTATATTTGTGTTCATTTCTAGCTTGATTTTCTTTTGGAGGATATTTTTCTTATATAAAGCATTTTTGAAAAGAAGCAATTATAAAGTAAATAAAAGTTTTCTATGATTAAAACTGTCCATAAATAGCCTGAAAATATGTACCATACCAAAAAACAGGTGTTCGATAGAGTTGGCTATATACAAAGTGTTTGTGTATACAAAGCTAAGATGATATTATTTGCAGTGTAGCCCCATTGTATTTTAACTTGGACCCCAATAGGACCTACAGTATAGAAATATGAAGCTGCTCTGTGTGGTAATTGTTATTTTGAATTCTGGTCACAGTGCCTTCTAGTGGACCAGCCAATGTCTCTGCATTTGCTACGACCTCCAGCAGTATCCTGGTCCGGTGGGGTGAGGTGCCAGAAGCAGACCGTAATGGACTCATACTGGGCTACAAGGCACTGCAGATGTTAATCACTTCTTTTTTAAATAAATAACTTTTAGAAGGAAAAGCTGAGAGCTGCTGCTGGCTGAGGAAATTATATGAAGGTCTCTGTTCTCTCTCGCTCTCTCTTAGGTAGCATACAGAGAGAAAGACTCTGATTCACCATTCCGCTTCTGGGTGGTGGAAGGGAACACCAGCCACAGCGTCCAACTAACCGGCCTAGACAAGTATGTCCTTTACGAGATCCAGGTTCTCGGCTTTACACGGATAGGTGACGGCGCACCCAGCTCACCGCCACTCCTGGAGCGCACACTGGATGATGGTAGATGATCTCTTTTTTTTCATGATATAACTGGTTTGTGCCATGGTTCTTAAGATAACTTATTGAGTTATTGCTTGCAGTTCCTGGGCCTCCAATAGGAATTCTTTTTCCTGAGGTCAGAACCACTTCAGTGCGACTCATCTGGCAGCCCCCTGCTCAACCTAACGGAATTATTCTTGGTAGGTTTACATCTTCGGCTATCTCTGGTTGGGTTGATTTAGTTGTCATTTCATGTATTGTTTTGTACATGCGGAAAGTCACAAATGATCTGCACTCTGGTTATACTAAAACTTGTCTTATGAGCGCTTTCAGTTCAAGGCTACTGTCCCCCCGGTCACCGCTGTGCAAATATGAACTTGTAACATCAGTTCATTTCTAACTGTGGTGTGAGCAAAAATAGATGCCCCACTTTAAATTTAACACGGTGTTCAGTGACTTTTTAAAAAGTTGTATTTATTTGTTTTTTTACTAACGGAAGAGTGCAAACAAAAGCATTCTGATATCTGCAAACAAAATTTGGACCGATACTCTGAGAAAGATACTAGCAACGAGACGTGGATTCATCATTACGAGTCTGAGAGTCAACAGCAGAGTATTTCTGGGATTCTCTAGGGCCAGTATGGGAACATTTTCAGGAAAAAGGATCAACAATCAACAGTGCTTGTTACAGTGCCTAAACAGTCTAAAACATTTTTTAATGAAGAAATAAAAAAGCTTGTTGACAGATGGACAATGTGTATTGAAAGCAAGGAGATTATAATGTATTCGTATTTAATTAAAATAAATTCCATAGCCAGAGTGTGGATCATTTTTGACTCACCCTCGTATTTTGTCCCCGCCTGTCTTTTTGATCATATGGTTTATATCTCTTTTAGCTTATCAGATCACTTACCGGCGAAACTCCTCCAGCAGCAACTCTGCTATAGTGGATGTGCTCAGCCCAAGTGCTCGGCAGTACACAGCTAGTGGACTAAAACCGGAGAGTGTTTATGTGTTCCGTCTAACAGCACAGACCAGGAATGGCTGGGGAGAAGCTGCTGAGGCCCTGGTTGTCACCACTGAGAAAAGAGGTGTCTAAGACAGGCATATTGAATATTTCATTTGGGGATATCAAAGAATTAAAATAGCTCACAGCTCGATCCATTTCTTGGTATGTGTGCATAGTGCAAACTTAAAGTTTAAATATATATAGGGGCAGAGCTCAAGGTAATTACTATATTAATTAAGTACATTACTGTACATTTAATTTAATTGTTATCCATGATAATCCATCATATAATCATAGTATTACCCATGTTCCTCTCAGCTCGCCCCCAGCCCCCGAGTCGTCCTGTAGTGCCTCAGGAGGATGTACAGGCTCGTAGCGTGCTGCTCTCATGGGAACCAGGCAGTGACGGTTTGTCTCCAGTGCGCTACTACACCGTACAGTACAAAGAGCTGCCCAACATCAACTGGATTGTCCATTCAGCATCAGTCAACCATGAGGCCAACTCCTATATAGTAGACAAGTCAGCACTTTTACATCACGAATCCATTGCTGACATCAGACATGTTATGTATTGAGAAACCTGACCATACTTTTGTGCTCTTTACAGACTCAAACCTTTCACTTCCTACCAGTTCCGTGTTAAAGCTACTAATGACATAGGGGACAGTGAGTACAGCGAGGAGAGCGAGGCTATCACCACTCTGCAGGATGGTAAGTTCAGCTTACGCTTTCTGAGTCAGGATTGTGAATCAAAATCTATCTACTGTAGAGATCATTAGTGCCAATGCACATACTAGAATTACGAAAAAAAAAAAAGATATCTGATGTGGTCTGATTTCATTCTTCTGTAAAATATCCACCTTGCATTTCAATACAGTACCTGTCAAATTTTTGACAAATCTTCTAATTTCATGGTAACTCTAAATGAACTCCTCTTTTGCAGCAGAGGTCTTGGTCTTGTTTTTCTGGGAAGGTCTTTATGAGAGCCAGTTTTATCACGGTGCTTGATGGGTTTTGCAAATGCACTTGACAATACTGTTCTTACAAGAACTTTTCCAGAACAAACTGACTGTTGTCATTGTTACTTAATTACCTAATTTTATATGTGTCAGTTAATAGTTTTTTTTTTTTAATCCAGTATTACATTAAATACATTTTGATTAGTGTGTCCAAACATTTAACCGGCAATGTGTATATATATATATATATATATATATATATATATATATATATATATATATATATATATATATATACATATTACTATATCAATTTAGCCCTACTGTACATTTAATTTAATTGTTATCCATGATAATCCATCAAATAATCATAGTATTACCCATGTTCCTCTCAGCTCGCCCCCAGCCCCAGAGTCGTCTATATATATATATACTTTACTAAAAATGTAATTCTGAGTTAGCCTGTTCGCTAAAAAAAAAAAAAAGACTCAACACATCAGTCTATTTTCACTTTGGCAGATTGTTTAGTACGCTTCTCAGTTGTCTGTCAATAGTGGTATTAGTGGGACTTTGTCTCTTTGGCACTTTCGGCTCCTCATTTGTGCACTCTGCTCAAACAGATCAGTCTCCACAGCTTCACTTTGCATGCCAATGCCATCATCAGTGCCACTGTGCTTATCATCCTCTAGATCATTCACTATACAAGCCAAGTCTCCCCAATAACTTAATGAACTCTGGGTAAAACATTCTTATTAATATGACACTGAACATCACAAAAAAGGAAAACTCACTGTCATTGAAACCTGACTTTATCTCTTAAATGTATTTACGAACAAAGGATTGGTAACGGATCTGAAGCATGGGCGTCACAAACACAGACATGAGGCGAGGTCTTAGGAAATGGCAATAAAAGTGAGGAAAGTAGTGATGTGCACGTGCACTGCCCAGCTGGCTTGCAGGTACAGACTGGCGAAACAATGGAGGCGGGGAAAGTGGGCCCGCATGAACATTCTTCTTCCCGCTGACCTGGCCAGCCGGCCCCTCCCAGCTCTCCACTTGGTGTCTGCCTCATGCAGGAGGTCCCTCTCGACACCTGACAGCTGGGTAGCTTCCTCAGCTGGGAACAGAGGCCTTAACGTGGATGCGCATCGGCCTTTTACCTTCATGGGCGATCAAACAACGCTTTTAGTTCTATTTTCTTTAAAGCCCTTGAAGTGCATTACATCACCTCGCTCACATGCAACTCTTCCACATCTTCAGCGTAATTTTAGTCTTCTGCTCCAGATACCCCGGTTTTCTCCCACTGTTAAGAGACATGCGTTGTAGACTGATTGGTGTGCTAAACTGTCCAAGTTCCCTTTTGCTTTAATACTTTCAATCTTTGCATGTTCAGTTCAAAAGCTATTTCATGGTTATCTTCTCACAGCCCCAGACAAAGCTCCCACCATCATCTCCGTCACGCCACACACTCCCACCTCTGTGCTGCTTCGCTGGAAGGTAAATCCTCTCTCTGCTCCTGTTCACTAACAGTTATGTCATTAAAGGAATTGATCATTGAACCTGATGATCTTTTACATTCTGATATGCAGACCCCATCCGAGGAGCAGATCAACGGCATCCTGCTGGGGTTCAGGATTCGCTATAGAGAGCTTCACTATGATCGCATGCGCACTTTCACTGTCCGCACTGTCAACAACCCAATGGCTAGCTGGGCTGAGCTCACAGGTAAGTCAGAATTTAACTAAAATTGTCCTCTCAAGTCTCTAAGTGAGAAAGGTGCAGTTTATTTTTAGCACATGTACAGTATATCTACCATTATAATCTTATCTACATTTATAATCTTTTTTTTTTTGCTTTAGTGCCAAATTATAAATTATTAATAGCAAACTAGTTCTCACTATGATTATTAGCATCATTCAGATCAGTCTCAGTGTCATCATCTGCTGTATAAGACGCTTGCAGCATTTAAACATCCTTCTTTCTTCATTGGCATGATCACTGAGATAATCTTAGATTAAATAATTAAAATAATCACTCAAGCATCTCTGTTCATTTCTTGTTATTAATTAAAACATTTAAAGGAAAGTTTTCCGCTGTAATCTGTGAAGAACTTAAAAGCTCTCTTCTCTGTTTTGACGAGTGATGTGTCAGTGCAGGAACATCGCAGACATTTGGACAGCTGGTATCTGATTCCAAACTGAATTGTTCCTGCTCATTTTACTTTGACACTTACTTACGCACATGAATTAATCAGATATTAATAATAATGGCAGGAAAAAAGTACACTTAGTTAGCAAGATTTTAGACATCATTATCGTTTCGCCACTGTGTCTGCTGAAATTGGCTCCTTTCATGACTTGAGCCTTGCAGACAGACACCCAGAAGCCTAAACAATCATGTATTTTATATATTCGTTGTCTATGTATATTAAGTGAAAAAAGGTTCAAATCCAAAATCCCTTATTAATTTTCAAGAATTTAGTCACAGTGACGTCTAACAGGTTTTTACTGTCAAGGCTAAATTAGTTTTCTTTACGGCCTGTGACTGACAATTCTGGCATGTTGTTTAGAACTAAAGGAACATGCATTGAATAAAAGTGTCATATTTAGGCCTCCGAGTGGCGCTGTGGTAAAGTGCTCGCCCTATCATCGCTGGTTCGATTCCTGGGTGATGCTGTTACCTCTTACAGCCGGAGGCCTAGAGAGAGCTGATTGGCCGAGCTCTCTCATTGTGTGCTGGGTTTGTGTACGTCAGACCAAGGAGATGCTTAGGTGCCCCTCTGACTCAGTGATGTAAATACATGAAGACATGTGTACCACAGAGCGGTGTGACGAATAATGAATAGATTTTCTTACTCACAAACTTATTTGCGGGGTTTGTGTGCAGTCCTGGGCTTGGCACTGCTCTGTCTCATTAACAGGCAAGTAATCAAAGCTGTTCCATGGCTCAAGGCTTTGTGTTTGTTTCCGAGGTTGGATTGCAGCCACCGCACAAGCTTGTGCCAATAAAGTGCCCTACAGCTCATAGCTTTTTACTAATGCACTAATGCAAATTCTTCCCTTTTCTCCTCTGTGTTTCACATTCTCTCGCTAATTGGCCTGCTTTTCCTGGTTTGACCTTTTCTGCTCCTGCCCTTCTCAGCTCCTTACAGTATCAGGAACCTGAGTGAATCGTCACTCACCCAATATGAACTTGACAGTAAGTCTCAAGACTCTGTCCCTCTGTCTCTCCTCAATTTCATTAGCATTTCTACAAACCTCATTCATCTGTCATTTTTCCAAAATTCGTAAAAAAAAAATTTATTCCATCCTCATTGTAGCTTCACACCTTATTGCTATGGTTTGTGCATAAGGTGTTTATAAGGTTCCTTTCTGTCCTTAGCTAGAAAAAAAAATCATCATGAGCTTAATTCACATGTATTAATTTACAATATGCAGTATTTGGAAGAATTAAAAGTTCTATCTCTAAACCCAAAGATACATGTAGTTCTGTCTGCTAGCCAATCTTCCGGGATGAAAATCAGTTAAACACAAAATATCCAGCTTTGCCCAATCAATATCCATGGTTTATTTACACTCTGACAGAAAATACTTCGGTATGGCAAGCTGCACGAGAAAACTTTGAGCTGTAGCACTTGTACATTTAAATACAGTAAACTTGACTTGAGTTTTAAACTTAAATTTCAGTTATGGTGCTGGTAAGCTGACGAAAGAACTGTCATATAGAATTTTTTTTTTCTGTATTTAATTTAAAAGATTTTTATTAGCTTTAAACATAAAACTTTATGGTATGGTGGCTTAGTGTTTCACACTATCAACTCTCACCTCCAGGGTTGAGGGTCTGAATCTCATATCCAGCTGTTTGCATAAAGTTAGTACGTTCTCTTTGTGCTCGGTGGGTTTTCTCTGCATACACTGAATTTCCTCCACAGTCATGAACGTGCGTTTCTAAGATGATTGGCATTTCCAAATTGTCAGTAGCATGTGATTAGGTTTGTGAATGTGTGGCACCCCATCCAAAGTGTTTCCTGTTTTCTGGGATGTTATTTAAGCATCCTGTGACCCTATAGATTATGGATGGATGGACTGTATACTGAGAGAATTTGTCAAATGGTTCTTGGCCCAGATGAACCTCGTCATACTGTGACAGTGTATCAAGACTAAAAAGGTTTCCTTTGCAAAAATAAAGGTGTGTTCGTTTTGTCCACTGCAGATCTGAGTAAACACAAGCGCTATGAGATCAGGCTCAGTGTCTACAATGCCGTTGGAGAAGGGCCGATCAGCACACCACAGGAAGTATTTGTAGGAGAGGCAGGTGAGCATCTCTCAGTCAGGAACAGAACTTCAACCTTACCACAACTACAGCAGTATTTATCCACTTTACGTCAGAGCTTTAAAAAATTAAAAAATAAAATAAAATTCTTATTCTTGTGCCAGTGCTAAGTTTGATACTCATTTTTGTATCCACTAGTGCCCACTGCTCCACCTCAGAACGTTGCTGTTCAATCTTCCACCGCAACCCAACTTGATGTCACATGGGATCCTCCACCGCTGGAAGCTCAGAATGGAGACATTCAAGGCTATAAGGTGGACTGCAACTTTTATACCAGCCTCAGAAACTTATGACCTTGCAAGCACTTCATTTAACAATATATATATATATATATATATATATATATATATTTTTTTTTTTTTTTTTTTTCCCTCAGGAGCTCTGTTAAGGAAAAATGATGACCTTCTAGCCATTTTTTTAACATCTTTCTCTCAGCAACCCTTTAAACATTTGTCATTTGTCTTTAAACCTGTGCATTAAATCAGCTGCTATACAAATAGCACATTATTATAGAATGGAATAGACTGTTATACTAGTTTTGTTTGCAGTGTGAAGGTTAAATCTATTATCTTCTTCCATGTTGACCTTTTTTTTTTTTTTGAGTTTTTTTTTTTTTGAGTTTTAATTTAAAGCCGCTTTAAGAGTTTTTCCTTTTGTGTGCCTGATTGAATTACAGTATAAATGAGTCATATGCATTGATGGCCAGTTGTGATATTAGTTGGGAGGCTCAAATCTTATATCTATCGGTGGCTCAATAATGATTAGTGTTGAGTGGTGGATCTAGAATAGGCCAACTATTACACACAGATTTAAAAGCTATGGGTAGCTGCGCCAGTGATTTCCTAATTTCTTTAAGTGATTTATGTCCATAAAGCTGTACTGGATTTATACTAATTTCTCCTGGAAACCGAATTTGGTGGACAGAAAAGCTGTGGCTTTTTTTGTTCAAACCACAAAACAAGACTAATCTTACAGTTCAACCATGTGTTACTGATTGTAATTTGCACTTGGGATAATGAATGCTTAGGCCATCTAGCTTTAGTTTCACCTCAGAAAGCATGTTTCAAGGAAAAAAGAATGACGAAAACCCAAAATACTAGTATGTGTAATTATCTGAACATGAATATACAGGCTTAGCCAAAATATCAGTCTCAACTTTATGTCTTAGTAAAAATGGTGTGTTTTCTTATTCTGCTTGGTTTCACAAAATTCCAAAATAGGACTCTACTCAATAAGTCCACTTGAACTTACTATCATGTCTAAATATGAACTTGGATCCTATCAAAAGACTTTTTATTGTGTAATTTATTTTCAGAGGCTCAACATTTGACAACAAGTAATTAATTCAAGGTTATTTATCGTTTCAATGCATAAATGAAGTCAAGGACAGTGTCTGGCCAAAAAAAAAGGTTTTTAAATGAGTAATTAATAGTTATTGTCTCTCAGGTTGGTCAAATTGTTAGCCTGCATCTAGCAAAGAAAACTACCAACGAGATTGCAGAAATTACCGGACTTGAAATAAGAACTGTCCAATGCATTTATAAAATCTGAATGGACAGTGGTAACTCGTCAACTTCTTGGAAGAAATGTGGTGCTAAAAAAATCATGAATAACCATGATCGGAGATGAACGCTTGGTGGAGTTGTATTAAAAGAAATCACCAGCAGAAATCACAGCAATGTTTTTCTAGCTAAAGTAGATAAAAATAGAAATGGAAAAGGCTTCGGTTAGCTAGGGACATAACAACCCGACTTTGAAGCAATGGAAAAAGGTCATGTGGTCTGATGACCCCAGATTGACCCTATTCCAGATCATTGAGCATGTTAGGGTAAGAGCAGGAGCATTTGAAGTGATGCACCCATTATGTACAAGTCTGTGTTATGTTCTGGTGATTATCAGGCTCAAATTGTAAAAGAGTGGTTCTGGGAGCATGAGGAATCATTTTCACACATGAGTTGGCCACCACCTGACCTTAGTCCCCTGTCATGAGTACAAGATTTCAACCAAAAATTAATGCAACTCTGAACGGAAATAAATGTTTGTGGCATGACATATCGTAAGGTCAGGAAACAATTACATGGTGAATGCTCACTGTAATCATATCTAAAGGCAGTCCAATGAAATATTAGACAGTGCAACTTTTTTGTCTGATATTTTTCAAGTAAAAGTTTGGCCTTGAAAGGAATTTGATCTTTGACTTATTTGTACTCAAATTGCCTTGGCCTTGTCTCTGTTTTGACTTGATTTTTTCTCAACCTCAGCTCTTGGACTTGATAATGTCAGTCTTGGCTACAGCTCTAGATCAAAATGATCCACTATAATCCAGGCATAAATTCTTAACCTTTTTGTTAAATTTACAGTATATATCTTCTTACAGTCTTCTACTAGCCGTCCTTTCTGTCCATTTAACAGTTGTATGGGCATCGGGCATGTACTTTACTGTATGTTTCCTCTTGATTAAAACAAATGTTTGATCTGTATAATTTTACATGTGTATAATTAAAAAAAGATATATTACATTGTTAATTAATGAATAATTAATAGATTAGCATTTTTGGTCTTATTCAATTTTATTTATATAGCGCTTTTAACAATGATCATTGTCTCAAAGCAGCTTTGTTTGTTATAAATCTTTAAAAAGGATTAAAAAGTGGTAGGCTTTTCTACTTCTTCTACTTTGATCTTCCTTACTTTGAATCCTAAATCCTAATGGTCCTGTATACCCTGTTTCCCTGCAAAGATCTATTACTGGGAGTTCCAGCTACAGAATGAGACCGAGAGACTGCGCACACTCTTCCTGCCTGAGCTGGGGGTGAAACTGAAGAACCTGACAGGCTACACCACCTACATGATTAGCGTGGCCGGATTCAATGCAGCGGGAGATGGCCCGCGCTCTCCGCCCACAAGAGGGCGCACTCAGCAAGCAGGTACACCACGCTAGCATGAAACGCTGCCACTAACTGCCCCTCTGGCCAGCAGAATGACTATGAAGTAATACTCTTTCAGGCTGGGATTTTTTTTTCCTGTGCCCACGTTCTTCCCAGAGATTCCTTCTGTTTAAATTCTGGGTTTTCAATGCAAGAGGTCACTGAATGCAGAATTGCTACGATATTTAAGTACATAAAGGAGATGTCATCTTTAGGGCCTTTTTGGCTGCCTTTTTAAGGAGATCTGACAGTTCCAGGGAGGTTTTGTCATATTTCAATGTGAAGGCTACAGAGAAGGAAGCATATGACAGCATGGTAGTGGGAATTTGATCATTTGGGCAGCATGTGGTGTGAGTCTTGGCAGGACCATACAATAGGAGCTGTGTTCTTGCTTCCCCATGCTCTCCTCTAGGGTCTCAGAAGAAAAAGAGCTTTAAAAAAAAAAAAAATTCTCTAGCTGTTTCCTCTCGCTTATAGACGTTGACAGTGTATTAGGGAGGTGATGGCAGGAACTGATTCTAGGCCATCATGGAGTTGGAATCCTGGGACATCAGCCAATACAAGCTTCTCCATTTCTTTTTCTTAAAGACAACTGGCATTGCTGAAAGGTTGGCCTGGTCTGAGATAGATAATTTTATATTTTTGTAACAAATATGAAAGTAGTTTTAAACTTTTAAGCCTTATAAAAGTTGTTGGCTTGTGCACAAGTCCATTGCTTGCATAAACCCCCCCAAAAAAGAAAAAAACATCTAGTGAAAGCATCAACTAAGACACACTAATTCTATTTTCTCCATTGAATTCGATTTTGAATGTACTTAGTCTGGGCTTACGTGAAGACTGTCATGTTCTGTTTGAACAAAAAAAAAATCAATACGGTAATGAAGTCTCCATCTGTGGCTGTGTGTGTTTTTGTTGCTTCACAGCTCCAAGTGCCCCTAGCTTTATCCACTTCAGTGATCTTACCACTTCTTCTGTCAACATGTCCTGGGGAGAACCCAAACATCCTAATGGTATAATCGAGGGTTACCGCCTGATCTATGAGCCCTGCACACCCATCGATGGTAAGAAACCTGTTTACTGCGATATATTACACTTGATATGCATAGAATGTACACTTAATTTACTCTTCATTTTATTTACTCCCTTTGATAAAAAAAAAATTATCCAAGCTGTGTTCTCTTCTGTAAAGGAAAAGCATATAATAGATGGCATACCTTACTGTAGCTAATTTTTGGCATTTGCACCATGTCATATCATGGCATTAATCAAGACATATTTTAAACATATGTTACAGAATAGATTCCTGACTAATTATAGAAAGAATAAGAGAAAGAATTATAGTCTAGGGTCCTGGTTTAGTAAGAGCTTTATGGCATTGTAGATCTGGCAGAGAGACAGCTGTGAAGTTGGAGTGAAACAGCTCCGATCTCAATCAAACTGCATGCATGTATAGTATGTGCTGTGTGAGCTATTGTTCTCTCGCTTTTGCATGTATCTAGATTTTCTAGTGTCTCCTTTACAGATTCCTCTCCTCACACTCCAGGTGTCAGTAAGGTTGTTACAGTGGATGTAAAAGGCAGCACCCCACTGTGGATGAAAATTAAAGACCTGGCTGATGGCGTGACCTACAACTTCCGCATCCGTGCCAAAACCCTGACCTACGGGCCAGAGGTGGAGGCCAACATCACAACAGGGCCAGGAGAAGGTCCAGTTGTCTGAGCTCTTACTCTGTTTTATAACTTGTTAGTTTATATAAGGTGTCTTCTCTTACCGTTGTTGTTATTGTGTGCAGGTGCTCCTGGGCCTCCAGGTGAACCCTTTATTTCACGGTATGGCACAGCACTCACACTTCATTGGACAAGCGGCGACCCTGGCAGAGCTCCCATCACACGATACGTCATAGAAGCCAGGCCATCTGGTATGTCCTAAAAAAAACAGAGAAGTGAACAACAATTCGAGAATATTTCAAAACAAATGCTATTACACCACAAACCAGATTTTCACAGCAAAATGAACAATGCCAATCCTTCATGGACTCCTTCATGAAAATAAAAAAAAAGGGGTTAAATATTTTAGACTTAAATATGTGCAATATAATTATAGACCCTGTGAAGCCCTAACACTTATTTCATAGTCAAAGACAGTTATAATACAGAATAGGCATTCATGCTTGGAAACGAATAAATAATGAAAAGACGTATTAGTAGAATTTATTAATGTTGCAATTTATGTGTTCAGTTTGAATTAATTGGAAACATGATCATGCTCTTTATTTTTCATGCCTCAGCTCAGAAGGCTTTGTACTTTTGTTGGCTAATACCTCATCGCACAAAAAGCATTGTGGCCGCTTTCTTCTGCTTAAAGTAAATCTATATTTAATATGGTTAATGAAGTATTTTTATTTCAAGGCTATTCCGTGAAAATAAAATAGCTGTCAGACTGGTGCGTTTCTTCTCACTTCCCAGAAACATGCCAGTAGAGAGATTGGTCATAATAATGCTGCATTTAATTTAACTCACAAGTGGGATGTTGGATTTATTTCATATTTTAACCTGCAATCAATCTATAAACTAGGGGGAAAAACAAATGAAAGTTAGTTGTTTTTTCTAGTTTGCACCAAAAGCTCATGAACTTGCAACAAACTAGGCAGCTACAGACAGTGATATGAATGATCTTTAATGTTAATGTTCCCAGTATTTACCTTTACAAAACGGTTATTAATGTGTATGCATGATGATTGATCTCATTTAAAAAGTAAAATCTTTATTTATTACTGACACTGTGAGCAGGTATTTTAATTTGATATCATATGCTGAACCTTTCTACGATCCAAGCATTAATTCCCAGTTAAGGAATTCCATCAGGTTTACATATTTGTTTTAGTTTTACCTTGCCAAAAGTTAGTCAAATCAAGCATACATTGCCCCTGTTAATGAGTGTATGATGGACTGTTAACCCATATAGGGATACGGGATACGGTCCAGATCCACCTTAGCTCTGTCCAGAATAAAGTAGTTACTGATGATGAATTAATGAATGTTCTTTTGAGGCTACATTTTTCATACATAGTTAAGAAAGACTGGAAAATCCCATAAATAAATTTTAAGTCAGTAACACTAAATGCCTTTTAAAAATTAAACCAGATCAAATGAAGTTTTGTTCAGTATACTTCTAAATAAAAAGTGTTGACGACACGTTGGAGAAGAAGAATATGGTTGTGTTTGACTTGAACTTAGGCTGACCTGGGAGTTGAGAAGAAGTCTTTTTAGTATGTCATTTTATGTTTTCTCCTACTGTTGTGGAGGAGGATCAATAACAATACATATTTTCATTAAGATGAAGGATTGTGGGATATCCTTATCAAAGACATCCCCAAAGAGGTGACATCATACACCCTGAATCTGGACATGCTGCGTGAAGGGGTCACCTATGATTTCCGGGTCATCGCGGTCAATGACTATGGATATGGTTCTCCCAGTGCTCCCTCCCCTTCCATAGCTGGTGAGGACAGTTTGACAAGTGTAAACTTTTTTTCCCCCCAACACTATGTAATGTTCACCAAGTCTGTGAATGTTGTACTGTTTCTTGAATTTCCAGCTCAGAAAGCCTCCCCGTTTTATGAGGAGTGGTGGTTTCTGGTCGTGATAGCACTCGTAGGACTGATCTTCATCCTGCTGCTGGTCTTCATCCTTATTATCCGTGGGCAGAGTAAAAAGTACACCAAGAAGACTGATTCAGGTACAACAGGAAGCAAATCAGCATTCTCTTCTCAGTCTGACACTTCTGCAGAAAGAACAAAATAGATGTATCTTCTATGGTGTGAGAGTCCAATTTTTCTTAGCAAGGTCCAGCTGCTGTCTCCTGATTTGGTTGGAATGAAAAACCTGTAACCACTCTACAGATAATATTGAAATTCCTGCTTTAGGGTTTGAGAATATAATATGACACTGGTGCAATACATTGGTTTACAGTGTTTTAAAGCTACACAACTAGATAGCTACAAAGTTCATCTACAAAGTTTTTTAATCTTCTTAAAAAAACAAAGTAATTTTACTGTTGTCTTCTATTAAGATAAATGAGAGCCACTAAATGGCTTACTTTACTAAACTATTTTATTTTCCCTGTTTATTAAATACACATCTATTGGTGTTTTTCATTATCAAAACTTTGCATTGTTTTTCCAGTTTTATAGTTATTTGTGGTTCCTTGGTGAAAGCTACGAGTTACTAAATTTTTTCACTATCAGCTCAAAAGTTTCTTTATTTCTCTAACTATGTTTAATAGTCATTCAGATGTTAGGCTTCTGGTTATGGATTACCTTTACAAGGCCTGTGTAAAAGTTTCTTTTTACTTTTATATGTGTATTTGAGGTGGTAAATTGTTGTAGTTCCTCTAGAGACCTACAGATGGCATGCTCTAAACTGATCACATGGTAGGAGATAATTATTTGCTAAGTATGTTTAGAATTGCAACAAATCTAAAAGAAAAAATATAAAGGATAAAATTTACAGTATCATAATATACATGAAATGGGCACCTAGGTATTGTGATAATATCATATCGGGTCGTCACTGGTGATTCCTATCCCTATTACACAGCCCGCTGGCCTTCAATGGTTTGACAGATGTTAGTTTATCAGTGTGGAGTTAAATCTTCAAATCCTGTAACTGCCATTTAGTTCTGATTTCTAAATGAGCTTTCAGTGCATTTTTTTTATTTAAATATTCTTTTTTTAAAATAAGACTTCACAAAAATGTATATATAGAGAGAGAGGAAATGTCTGAAGGTTAAGAAAATAATACAACTTCCCGGTCAGTGTGACCAGACTTTTAATCACACCACACTGATAAGTCAAGTCTGCTTCCTCTTTATAAATAGTTTTACATTTTATAAAATTTAGTACACTGCTGTTTTTTTTTTCTTGTGTAAATGTGCGGATCTGCACATTTTATTATACATTTGCTTTGACCTGAGTTGTTGTAGCTGGCAGTTCTTCTAGGCAGATAGTCAGAATAAAATATGATCTCTTTCAACCTGCACTGCATTTTAGTGCCACGAGGCTATTAGTGAAAATTCCATCAGGACTAATTTTATTGATGGGCCACTGAGTTCAGCCAAATGTAGAAAGTAATTGGCTCTGGTATTTTTACTGTTTATATATATATATAAACTCTTGTATAAAAAAAATCGCAGAAAGAGCAATCGTTCCTTGTATCAGTAATCATTGACAGTAGTCCCTTACTGGATAAAACCAACCCACATGGTGTTAAGTTTTATTGGAGTTCTTATATACTTTATCAAGGTGATTTTTACTGGTGTCAAACAGAGAAACTATGCTGTAAATGCACTACTGATCAAAAGTACACCCGGGAACAGCGTGATGCTATAATTGCAGCACAAAACTTAAAATACATTTTCAAAATACATTTTCAGTGAAGCCCCTGTATATAAATACATTTCTACAATGTGCTTGTTCGCTTTCTTTTTTTGTTATTTAAGGGCCACACATTCTAAAAGTGTGTTAAATGAACTCAAATATCTTTTTACCTTCTGTATAGGTCGTATGTCCAAAAGTATGTGAACACCTGATCACCACATCCCATTCCCATCCCAGATTTACGGTTATAATAACCTTAGTTTAGAGAAGACATTCCTCTAGATGTTGGAGTGTGGCTGTGGGGATTTCAATTTAGTGAGGTTAGGCACTGATGTTGGGTGAGGAGGCCTGGGATGCAGGAGACATTACAGTTCATCAAAAAAGGCGTTAGTTGGAGTTGAGGTCAAGGTGCAGACAAACTGCAGACCGCTTGAATTTTCTTGTACTCTTAACTTAGCGAAGTATGACATCATACTGGCTTTGGAGCTGGCTTTGTGGTCATGCTACAACTTGGTTCCGGTGAGATACACCTTTAGATTTCTTTTTTTGCAGACTGTGTTCCATATGCGTACCTCCCATGCAGGTATATGAGCAGTAAGTTAGTCTGCAGTCTGTTTTTTGAAGATAAATGCAACATGTAATTTGGGTTAAAAGAAAAAACACGTTTTTTTGTGTGTGTGTGTGTGTGTCACACACATTTGGGTGTGTCGGCTACAAATTTAGGTTGCATTGGCACGCCCGTAGCTTTGTCAGAGATTAATGTAGTTACATTTGCTGCATAAAATAAGAAAATGGGGCTACGCCTTTACTTTAGTAGCACAGCATCATTTATGGTTAGATCTCTATAATCCACTACGCCTGACTTAATGGAAAAAAAAGAATGGTACCTTTTAGGAAATCTGCATTTTGATTAGGAAGGTATACTCAAAGATAGCTATTTTGTTTTTGTAATTAGTGCCCTAATGTGCTGTAGCTTTAAAATGTATTTTACATAATTGCATATTAAGGATATATTAAATATACTCGTACATTTTTACATTTATCTTATCTGTGTAGTGTATTCACACTAGGCTGAAAATATCATGAGGTGTACACTTCTGTGAGGTCAGCATCTAACAAAACAGGCCTTACGCATTTAACAGAGCGTAGATTGATTTAACACCGATGATTTCCTGAGAGAAACTACTTCGTTTCTGTGCACACACATGCACTACAGCCTACATCCCTGAGATTGAGAGTGATGATGGAGAGGTCAAGTGTGTGTGTGTGTGAGAGAGAGAGAGTGTCTGGTCAGCTTTCCAGTGTGCGGTGCCAGGGTTAGAAAACAGAGCTGCGGTTGGGTGAAGGAGCACAAGGGAAGTGCTTGTATGAGGCACAAAGGGCTGCTCTCATGGCCCCGTCCTCTCCTCTCCACCCCTCTCTAGCCCTTCATCCATGGACCGCTCATCTGCCTCTGACGCCTGTTTGTTTTAGCTTAGTCCTGTCAGCCCTACAGGCCTGCTGTGAGGAGGGGTGGGGCGAATCACATGGATGAGCAGAACAAAGTGGAGAGGTCACTGGCCACAGCTCCACACCTCCCTGCAGTCACAGTGCAGCTCCAATCACACCAGTGTGTGTGACAGAGCGAAGGTCAGCTGTCTGGTCTCTCTTTAGGCGTTTACACCAAAGTTCTGGAAGGTTTTACATAGTTGTAGACGATATGATAAAAATATTTGACATTTCTATGACAGCTGGAAAAACAAAAGGCAATGGAAAAATGTTGCCATACCAGTAGTGCATGTTTAACTCGATCACTGGCATTGGAGAAATACGTTTCAGTAATTGCTACTTGTTTTTGTAATTAGTAGCTTAATACAGGCTGTTAGAAATAAGACACAGGGTACTACGTCACTCTTTTAAGCTCATGCGGTGAGGCTATCAAGGCACGTCCCGCCTCACGCATTGCTGGCCTGAAAAGTACCTACTCTGTAAAAAACATTCCTGAAGCAGCGGCCCAGGAATTAAACTCAGGCCTAGGGCTACTGGTGGAGGATGTTTGTACTAAACTGTGTAACCATTGGGGGATGTTTGCCTCATCCAGAGTGCAATTTAGAGAGCAAAATTGGTCATGCTGTCTGGGTGGGAAAGATGGCATTACCATTGGTCTTATGGATGCCTGTGAACTCATGTACACAGAAGAGGCCAGATTGAATTTCCTTCAAGTGTGTTTTGCTGTCCTGTAATGCAATGTGAGCAGCAGTTAGAAAAGATTGGGGCAGCTGGTTTCACATGTCTTGAAGAAAATGGCAGCGCTGCCTAGTAGGTAGGAACTGACAGATGGGAAAAAAATGTAGAGAAATGAAACGTATAGTTCTTTGCTTGGTTATAAAGCATTAGCGTAAATACTGAAAGTGTAAATAGTGACCAAGAATGCTGAATACTTTTACTTTTTCATTATACTCCACAGGCATTTAACAGCTGTTTACTGTTTGCAGGTGGCCACTCAAACTGCACATCACTGCCACTCTCCCATGGAGACATGATGAGGATGGACGAGGGCCGATTCCCAGCTATGGAGCTCAATAACAGACGCCTCTCTGTCAAAAATTCCTTCTGCCGCAAGAATGGCATCTACACCCGGTTTGTATACCTTTCCACATCTTGAAATGTGCTCTGTTTGTGCGTTCCCCAAAAGTGGGAAAGTGTGACATTAAAACATGCACTATATAAAAAATCATATATTCTAACAAATGGATTTTCTTTAGTGTTGCATTTTAGCTAAACATATTTCAACAATACAAAATATACAAAATGCTGATAGAATTGATTTCCAGAAGCAGACTGGATAAGAATGCTAGACTCGGGCCTCGGGCCCACAGCTTATTTAAATTCAGCTTCCTGGCATCCTTTAAATGTACTGAATGGAGAATTGGCTAAGATTCCAGTAGCAGTTGTGCCTTTCCACTCTCCATCTGTCAGCCTAAAAGAGCCCGAAGAGACCGTGCCAATCAAGAAGCTGAGATCTGGCCTCGCCTCTCACCACTTTCTCATTCTTATTGACATTCAAAGCACACACTGGAAAAAAAAAAAGTTTATGTAAGACTTTGAAACAATCCGCATCTTCACCCTTGCGCAAGGATCTCATTTGTTTCCACAGCCCAGAAAGACACAAGACGTGTCAATTCCGCTCTATTCTGCTTATAAATATGAACTGAGAACTGCTCCCTTCCCACAAGGGCACTTGGTTTGCAGCATTGCTGTTTAAGTTTGCACAGTGTTTGGACAAACACAGATAGCATGGAGGTCAGTGATCTGCTGTAAAACCACTTTTAAGGGAATCAGTGAGCCATACATGTGGAGGGTGGAGGGGTTGGACTCATAGTCAACTTCCTGTGGCGGTAACTGGAGAGAGCATTTTGGGGCCATTAGAGTGGAATGTGTCGATGTGAGGGAAGGGGGTTCGTGCAGCTCCTCGTCTTTTAACTCAGCTGAGACAATCTCCCTGGGATCAAAGCACTCTGTCTTTGAAGAGCTGCATTCAGGTGTAGTAGTGCCACGGGGCTGTCCCCTAGAGAGAGAGAGAAAAAGATTGATTTGTGGAGGACAGCGTTATCAGGAGAGGAAGATTCATAGACAAAACCTGAGCTGGATAAGCAAGCGGTTTGAGAGAGTACAAAACAACAGATTGTGTGTGTTTAAAAAAAAAAAAAAAAAAAGGGAATGGGTGCTGGGTTGTTTGACATGGCTTCATCCCTGCTTTAAAAGCCCAACCTCCACTGAATTTTAACTAGACACTTTATCATAATGCTCCCTTCCCCCAGCACCCAAGAGCAGGAGCTGTGGGTTAACCATTTGAAATCCAGAACGTCATTCTAGCTCCCTGTCAGTGTTTAGATGGGCTGGATAGTTAAAAAATCCTTCCAAAAAATGCTGGAGTTTCTGCGGCCTCCATCCAAGTACCTCTTTTCTTCTTCATACTGTGCCAGATCACACATTAAGCTAAAAGACTGCAGTCATCCTGCTCAATATAAAAGCTAACTTTCTAGCGTTCTCGGTTTAATGCACATCAAAAATCATTACTGTGAATCACGAGAATCTAATAAGTTGGGTCACAGTGGTGGTTGGAGCGTGTGAGAGGGAAATGATTTTCTGTACTTTAGCTGCAAGTTCTCTGAAACGGTTATTGGTGTTTAGTTTAAAGGGCGCATGACATGCACAACAGTCCTCAAATCACTTTTTGCAGATGCAGATGCCTGCCTAAAGTTTTAACGTTTGTCATGTGTTGCCCCTAAGGGCACTGGTGGGCTCCACCTATCCTCATGCTAAACAGATGCCTCACTATCTGTGCAAAGATCAGAGAAGTTCAGAAGATTAGGAGCTCATTAGGAATGGGTAAAATGTGGAAGCTTGTTTTCAGTGGTCCTCTGAACTCGTCTGTTCTTCCTGATATCCATCTGTCGGGCCATTGGTCCTATCTCCTGGTCTTTAATCTGTGGATGTAATGGTGTTAGCCTGTGCTTACTGTAGGATTTGTTAGAATTAAATGAAAATCAAGCTTACATTAATCTAATTGAAAAAATAACTTTTGTTTGAGAACAGGAACCTTAGAGAGTTTCCTGTTACCTAATTACTCTCACTCACTCATTCTCTATATCACATATCCTGTTTAGGGTCATGGAAGGCCTGGAGCCTGTCCTAGTAGACTCTACATACCCCCTGGACAGAGTGCGAATCCATCACAGGGCACACAAGCAAACATGCACACCCTCACTTACTCACACAGGCGATTTAGAAATGCCAGGTAGCTGCATATATTTGGACTATGAGAGCAACTCACTGTACCTGGGGCAAACCCACCAAGCACAGGGAGAACATACAACCTCCACGCAGAATTACAAACTGGAACCACGGCCTTGGATGGATGCAAGGCCACAGTGCTAACCACTTCCACCATGCCACCGTTGCCTAATCACATAATTATTAAATTGAAATAGTAAGAACAAAGATGAATGTTTTCTCACCACAGCAACCGTGAAGATGTCCAATCTAGATTTGGTATTAAGATTTGGTCTCAGGCAATCTGACCATGAGTTGACAGACATGATGGGTAACTATTCACCCCTAGTATTTCCATGGGCCTTTTCAACCATTTATGAGCGCATCTCATTGGGTTGCCAAATCTTCCAAATATATTTTAAAACCATTCACAACTAGCCTGATCCCAAAACGTAAAAGAAAACATAATGTATAGTATCAGGTGTCATATAGTATGACACTTGTCATAATATATTACCGATTGTAAAAAAAAAAAAAAAAAAAACATCCATTAGGTATGTTGTATACAGCACCAAGCAGAACTCACATTAAGAGTGATAACAAAAAGATTTAAAGACTACCCTGACATAGCCTTTAAGTAACTGCAGAAAAAAACAACCTTTAGATACATGCATCATCAGTGAAGCTGGACAGTTTAGGAGAAGCTTAGTTAAATGCTTTAGTGATATTGTCAGGGAGGCATCAGGATATGGTTCAAACCACAAATTTTGTATGTCCACATGTGTCCCAGAACACCTCATTATGTGGTGTGAGTGATCAGTCCACTTGTTATCCAATCACCCAAGATGGATGTTAATGTCAAGGCTAAATAGGGCTCTAAATAATCTCTTTTTTGTTCCCATAGAAGCACACAGCTGTGATCGTTAAACGTTTTAGAGCAGGCACACTTATCACATCTAAGTTGCTACAGGGAAGCTTAACCTAATTCAGCAATTGACTTTTTTACTGTTTTTTTTTAATACTTTCTGTGCTTTCCCTGCTCTAGGTCTCCTCCTCGGCCCAGTCCAGGTGGTCTGCACTACTCCGATGAAGACGTCAGTGCTAAATGCAATGATCTGATGCCAGCTGAGAACAGCAGTCTCACTGAGAAACCATCCGAGGTATCCGACTCACAGGTATCCCAGTCTTCTAAGCTTAGTATTATATACAGTACAAATTTACAGTGGTAGCCAAAAGTATTATGACAACATATGCCGTGTATTATAGTTCTGGTTCTGTGCACAAAACATCTGGCTGAAGAGTTGTGTTAATTAACTGAAAATCTACTGAAAACTGGCTGTGTGACAGTGGTATTCATCTTCTGGAACCGTGGCCTGGGCCTTGAGTCTCCAGACCTAAGCTCAATAGAAAAATGAGTTGGACAATGGTAAAGACAGTAGCAGTCAAGAAATTGTCTTCTAAACATGATCTTCAGGAATCAATCAAACAGACATGGATTGAGCGTGTGATGACTGACTTTTTAACTCTATGCCTAGTCGGATCCAGCAGGTTTTATAGAACAAAAGATTTCATACTTAATATGTATTGTTGTAGAGCAATTTTATTGCGTAAAATAAAATCTTATATCTTGATTGTCATAATTTTTTTTTTAAATTGGGAATTTAATTTCACCTTTGTCTCAGAACCTTTGGCCAACACGATGTTGACTGTTTTATTTATTTTTTTCCTATAAAAGACCACCATTTTTCAGCATGTCTAAGCACAGCAGTTTCAGGCTGATAAATTTCTGTCAAGCCATGAAAATAACGAGCTGACATGCTATTCAGTAAAGACAAGTGATCCTGACCTTATCCTGAGAAACGATGCTTTATATCAATACAAAGCCACCCATCTCTTGACACCATTTAATTAATCTGCTCATGTCAACCTCCTTCATAAGAAACAGATGAAAAGCCTGAGGTGATTTCGCCCCACTTCTTTTGTACGAGTTAAGATTTTATCCAGCAGATATTTTCCCTCAGTTAAAAACTGCATGACTCAGCAAACTTCAAAACAAGAGCTAGAGTTAGATCCAAGGTGGAATGTCAAATCTAAGCACACGGTGCTGAATAAGAACTAGGGAACAATTCACTACATATCCTTACTCTGGCTTTTCTCCTGCACACACTAGTAGAGTGCTTAGAAATAGTGCACTTTTTTATATAAGAACCAGCACTTTTTTTTTATTGCATTAATTAACATTTAATACATTGTCTAAAACAATCACATACTTTTTATGAGTTTATTTAATAACCGTTAGCTTTAATTACAGCACACAATGTGGTGGCTGGTTCATGTGTAACAATGATTCCTCATTCCCAGAATCACACTTTGAGTCCTGGAATATGACGGTGCCTTCAGAAAGAAAAACTCCATTGATGTGACTACTTGGTCATTCATTTTTTTGCCACATAACATTGCTGAACTTAGACTTGACCAAAGGGAAGAGGCTTGTTCAGTGGCCACTATGCATGATGGGTACATGACATCATGGCATCTGTTTCCCTTCCTACCCTGATGCTCCCATTACCCTGGACCAATTTGAACTCATCAGACCACATGACTTTCCATTGCTCCAATGTCCAATGTTTATGCTTCCTTGCAAACTAAAGCCTTTTTTCTGATTAGTCCCATTAACAAAAGTTTTTTTTATGGCCGCACAGCTGTATAGTCCCAATCACGGAAATGCTTTTTACTTTCACTATTAAACATAGATATGGTTTTTACTGTTAATTGTTTACTATGCAACATTACCAAGTGTTTAAATGATCTCCATTCCAGATTTTTCAGACCGTGTTTCCTTCACAAAGTTGAGTATTCAGCAATATTCTTCCACATTTTGCAAATGTATTAACCCAATTCCATTTTTTTTCAATCTCCGCAGTTGTTTTCTTTGCTTGATGCAGCCCAAAATAAATGTGACCATTCTGAAATTGTTACGGTTTTTAGACAGGCAGTGTATTTACCCCACACTTATTAAAACAATAGCACTCAGGAGGACACTGTGCCTCTCTTCACCTCAGTACAGTTTAACTTTGTATTCTGGTTAATCAGACTTTACAAGGCAAATCATAGTTGTATATTAATTTTTATTCATATTTCTTAATTACGGGTAAATAAAGGGAATGTAGCAATGTGTCATAAGGTTTAACACGGTCATCTTGCACCTCCAGGGATGGAGGTTTGACTTGCACTTTTAAATGTGTGGACTTTGCATGTTCTTCCTATGCTTGGTGGGTTGCTCGGGTTTCTTCCCCCTGTTCAAAGACATGTGGCATTTCCAAATAGCCTGTAATGTATGATTGGGAATCTCTCAGAAAAAAGGAGAATGGTAAGGGAATTACTATTTATATCTGGTATACTGTAAATCATAAGAGGAACTTGTTTCACAGATGTTCCAACATGAAATGTAACTGTGAAGATAATTGTTAACACATTGGTAAAAGAAAAATAAAGCACTTTAGGCTTTACTAGTATTGGAAAATATGGGGTGGTGTAATACCATAAATGCCAAAGTTGATTATTTGTCCTAAAACAGAATTCCCCAACCTGATGTTTTACTTACATAGGCACGTTTCCACTTACATTCCAGAACATTTTGAGGAACTAAAAGGTTATAGAACTCCATATGGAACAGCTGCCCAGTTCCAGTAAACATTTTCATTGGAAAGAAATCAAGTATATGTTTGACTTAAGCCATTTGTGCTATGCTTTACTTGCAGATTTTAGTTACAGAGTTGTTCATTCCAGAAGCTTCTGTTTAAGTAACAAGAAATATTTGCAGGAAGCAGGAAAGTACCTACTATCTAGAGCAGAAACTGTGAAGCTTTCTGGAGTTATGCTAAGGAACTAAAAACAGGACCAGTTCTTCTGGTAAAAGCTAAGAGTTAAAGGATTCTAATCACCATCACATATGCTTGCTCACAGAGGATGCTAACACAACTCTGAAGGATGAAAGTCATTAGAAACACATGGGTGTTCACTTTTATGTTCTTACCAGATGCTCCTATTGCCCAACACTGGTATTGTTTTCCCTCAAAACCCATATGTATTCTCTTTGTGCGTCTCAGTTCTGCAGAGATTTCGAAAAGGCCAAACAGTTGCATGGACAGTTGTTGACATTTTTTTCGTCCTCTCTGTAGCATCTGTCAGTTCTCTCTAAGGAGCATGAAGTTAATCAGTGTGTTGGAGAGAAGATAGAGCTTTGATGTACCTTTTGAACTGAATGCCTGTCGTTGGGGTGATTGAATTTTCAGTAGAGGTTTTATCCCTGGGCCACACTGGAGGATAATCAGGATTTTGAGGCCAATTCGCCCCTTACAACCAGTGCAAAAGCCTGGTTTTAAAGGATTATTTTAACAGATTATCCTGTGGTTGTGTGCTGTGTGAAATGTAATCTTAACCCCTTTAAGCTACTCCCAGTCCAGTCATAGTTAGTCCACTTTGTAAACTGTAAATATTTAAAACATTTTAACTCAGTATCTGTAGATCATGGCGAACACAATCTTGCTGTTCATGAGAAATTTTACTATATACAGGGGTTAGGATTGTTGATCTCGGCTGATTTATAAGAATAATTCAAAAACATGTGGTTTGTCAGTTCAGCTGGGCTTATCATATTACGGGGGTTATTCTATGATGTAAAAAGAAAGAACTGAAGATGGATCCGGGGCAACATATGTGAAATGTCTTTATATTTGGGCCTTTTTACAATTTCACCATCAGTTAAGATTGTATAAAGTACAGTAATAAAGTAGTCAAGTTTTTTTGCCTAAAGTTTTAATTAAAATAAATCATTGAGAGGTCTTTGAATAAGAAGTATTTTATCCCTTTTTTTCTGATCATAGGGCAGTGACAGCGAATATGAGGTGGATCCAGCCCATCAGAAAACACACTCATTCGTCAACCACTACATCAGCGACCCGACCTATTACAACTCCTGGCGTCGGCAGCAGAAGGGGGTCTCACGGCCACCTGCGTACAGCTATGGACAGGCAGAAGGCGCGGCTGAACAAGAATCACGCCCTCACGCTCCCCCTCTGCCTCCGCTGCCTCCACTGCTGCCCCACAGCACTCCATCTCCACAGGCCATGGGCCAAGGCACGCTGTTCAGGCCCAAAGGTAGCCGGACTCCCACTCCATCCCTGCTGTCCTCTGAGATCCACAACCAACATGGCCTCTACAGGCCTCCCAGCAGCCTGGGCACCTCCACCCAGACCCCAACTACAGGCTTCTCATCTTTTGTTTGATATGAGACTCTGGTTATGTTCACAATGCATCTGATTGGGACTCCCATGTGAGCAGCAATTTGCTTCTTCAACGTCACGGTCATTGTGGGTTGTTAATGATTTCATTTATTAAGGAGCGCTGAACATCTTGGGTTGCGTTTTATTATTATTTTTTGTATGTGTGGTGTGTGTCTATAAGAGCATTGAAAAACAGACAATCATTCAGCGCATATGTGTTTGTGGTTTGAGCAGAGCAAGTCACTTAGCCAGTCACATCTAACCAATGCGTGAAATTCCTAAACCTATTTCTAAACTGATTTTTTTGAAACTGAGATATCTGTGAATAAAAGAATGTAATCAGTACTTAGGCCGGAGTTCAAAACTTCAACATGGGTTTTGCATGTAAATTTACAAACAGCCCAAAGTGATCATCTTGGGTGTACATACATTTTGGGTGTATATAAACATTTGCTCATTTAGTCACATTTAAGTGACAGCACTTTGCTTAAAGAATAATATATTATTATACTATACATAAATGGGTTGTCTGAACGAGAGGATATGATCTTCCTGGAATTGACAGGTCTCTGTTTTTAGTGAAGGTTTACATATGTCTCAGCCGCAGTTTTGTTTTGAGTTATAAATCAGCACATGAGCTATCGCTAAGCTAGAAGTTGTGGGTTCTATGAAAATGTTTTTTGCTAGTTCGCTTTGTTGCGTCACTGTATTCTGTCATACGTATGTATTGTGTTCATAGTAATAGTTTTAAAGGTGTTTTCCCTGGAAAAGGCTGTTCAGGTGTGACTTGGACTGTTGCCAGATTGTGTAAAAACGTCCCTCATTTCTTTAAACGATGAGCACACCTGCACAGGAGGAGATCCTGCTATTACACTTCTACTGTGGTAACCTGATCAAATCTCCATAACTAATATTCAAAAGCAGTACTGTTATATTATTTCTGTGAAATGAAATGAGGAAATGACACCAAGACAGGTTAAAACCTGCACGTATACAAACAGAAGCTCCAAGAAGCAGCACTTATTGTTTGATATTGTATGAATGATGAAGAGATTAAACTGGTCTTAAAGAAAAGCGATACACAGGAACTAAATGTAGGAGTTTCAGTTTAGCTGATTTGTAATGTGAGTTAAAAGAAGAATAAATACAAAAATAAATAGCTATAAAGTAAATAAAAAGCTGAATTCAGAGGACATAAATCTTTTTATCTCACAGAGACTGAAAGTAATGTCTGTTTCTTCTTGCGTGTGTATTTCTCTAATATATGGTAGAATGTGTTTTTCTTGCTCACAGTGAGACACCATGTACAAATATGCCTACATGTACGCAGATATGCTTAATTTATTTATGTTCATTCAATCATTTGCTTTTCTATTCAAAATTAAAACGTGAAGATAGACACAAGAACTGGAATTGATCATAAAAAATATTAACGATCCACACAATCTCTTGTCTTGTTCTCTGTGAGGTGACTATCACTGTATAAATTCTTTAAGGAATTATAATGGGCCAGGCAATGGTTCTTTTCCAAAATAAATTCTTTTATTTTTCAGTGCTTCTGTTTACCTCTTTCTTTATGAACATAAAAAAATGTTCCAGTGAAAGCTGTGCAGTGATATCCAGCTATCCCGAATCCCATATGATAAAAGATGTCAGGCATGAATTGTGTCCTTTGTTTATCCTGTCTCTTTAAGAATTTCATTTTTCAGATTTCTTGACCATAAGAAAACCTCTCATTTTTTTCTGGTTTAAATCCATAAAAGGAAATGGCTGGGTGATTTGGGCTGAATGAGAATGCTAAGTGGGTGTAAAATTAATAATGATCCAGGCGAACTGTGTGACTGTAGGGGAGGATGGAAGAGCTCGTCTGGAGATAATCTCTTTATTCCGGACTGCAAAGCATTGATCTGGTTAGTGAAGGGGTGTCAGAGAGGAAGGGTTGAAACCTCCATATTAAGGTGGAGAAAAGACCAGCATGGGATATGGGCTCATCTATCTTCAGGGGTGCCAACAACAAAGGACCTGTCAACCCACACACACACACACACAAACACACACACTTCAGTGTCTCACAATGACGTGATAGCTACTTATAAAAAAAAAAAAAAAATCACTTTCTACTTTACAACCAAAAAGTGTTAGGATGTATGAGCCTTGGGTCTGGGAACATAGCCAATGGAGAAAGTTACTTTTAAACCAATAAAATATTTGTCTCTTCATAATATATACTATGTCAAGCTGCCTATAAGATTAGGATGTATTGCTGTATCCAATTACAAATCGTCTGCTCTTTGTTCATATTAGACATTAATTTATTGGTTCAGTCATTATAGATTTGAGGACAAATGTGTTCCTCATATAGAAATGTTAATCCTAACGTATATTAGTGTAACTAATAATTTTTGTTTTAAAGCCTCTAAGAACATTTTCCCTCGAAAACACTGATAACTGACATTGATCATTGCTTCTGGTCATGGTAAATGCCCTAAGTATTCAAAAATTTCAGTTATCTCAAGCACCAGTGACAATGGCTCTGCCTTGCAAGAGGATATGTCTCCAGAAAGCCCCATGGCAAAGGTGTGAATATAGTTCAAAACTGAGTGTATTTGGTCCTCATACAGCCTGTTGGACATCAGAGAGCTTGACTAAACCTCATAGGATATTGCATTTCAGCTAAAGGGCAGTTAAATTGGTCATCAGGGGAGAATGCAGCACATCTCATTTCTTTGTCTCACACATTTGTCTTCTTGTATAAAGGAGCATGGTCATATGAGAATGTAAGAATAAAGTTAAACATTTTTAAGTTGTACACCGTTCCGTCATAATATCATGACCGCATGTCCAATATTGAGGAAGTCCCCTGCTTCTGCAATGAAAACAGTAATGTGCTGTGAGCTCTGACTCCTTTTTATCACAACCAGCATTAACCTTTTCAGCACTTTGGGATACAAGGAACATGCTTCTCCTACAGTACACTAGCTCTTCTATTGGATCCGGACTACACAGGCCAGCACTCTGTCCCCACATGCATCAGTGAGACTTAGTCGCCCACAACCCTGTCGCCGGGTGAATGTTCCTGGTCAACAGTGGACAGGACATACCAAAAATGGTCCAAGGAAGAAAACCGGTAAACCGGCAACAAGGTCACGGGGTGGCCAAGGCTTAGCTACTGATGCACACAGGGAGTGAAGGCTGGCCTGTGTAGTCTGATCCAATAGAAGAGCTGGTGTATTTTTGTAATAATTGAGGAAAAAGTTAATGCTGGTTCCAATAGAAGGGTATCAGAGCACACAGTGCTTCACTGTTTTGGTACCAAAAGAGGGACTTACTGAATATTAGTCAGATGGTCATAATGTTATGACTGATCAGTGTATGTGTGTAGCTCAGATTAGATTTACTGTGTCTCCCAGCTACAAGTGGCTAGTGTTCAGCTGAAAAGGCAATTTGGGCCATTCTGGGATGGACATAAATGCGAATAAACATGATGCTCGATGAATGGGTACCAAAACCAATGCCAATGCCACGAGCCACGCTGTGAATAGATTCTCTATTGTCCTTCGGTTGCCGCGCATGCGCACTGAAGGCGTGCCCCACAGAAAGGAACGACGGAGCTGCGCGAGCTTGAGCAGTGCGTTTACTCGTTGAGCAGCAGGAAGGATGCGTTTCTTCACTCCGGTTTATCTACAGCTTGTTTATTCTTATCGAAAGTGAGTGGTGATATGGTTATTTTTTTTTCACGGGTGTTCACTTTATATTTGTTTAAATTCACGGGGGCGAAAAGTGCGGTGAGTGTGAAGAGCGCGAGGAGGAAACAGAGAAGAAGACACCTGGTGATGAAAGTACAAAGCGTCGGGTGTTGATAAAAGGTACGTTACGGGTTATTATGTTGTTGTTTTTTACAGTAATGATTTTTTAAAAAGAATTTTATCTTCTGTTGGTTAATATATTCAACATTAATGTAAACACCAGGCATAAAATGGCACCAGGCAAGCTCTGTTGACTGTTTGGGTCCTCAAACTTCCGTTAAAATCCGTTGAGTGTTAATTAGTGATCTCAGAATGCGAGGAAACACTCGCGCGCGCACACACACAAACATGTAACGTTACATTTACAACACAACGTGCTTCTCCTACCTGCTTTGTCTCTCAATATCAGCTTGGCCCTGTCTCTTTCTCTTGCTTTGTCCAGGCTTTTATTCAATTTTATTTCTGTTTTTTTTTTTCTTGAACACCATATTGCTCTTCCTCCACTTCCTATCTGTTCATGCCATGCATTCTTTAGTGCTGCTTTGTTGTTTTTGTTGTTGTTGTTAAACCTAGCATGCTCATGTTCATCACTCTGTTCATGTTCTGTGAATATCCTCAGCCTCTGTTACACTATTGTACTAAATACCTTACTTCTAGAATGGAGAAGGATTTAGATTTTTGATTAGATCCATCCTTTAATTCATTGGAACCCCTTACAGCACTTAACAGTATTTCAGCAGGATAAGTTATGTCTCTGAGCCTCTCTTATGTAAATCATTAACAGGCTGCTACAAGGTCATGAGTAAACTCGGAGAGAGCGAAAGAGCAACCAGGAACCACCTGGTCCCATTTTGCTAGTGGATTGTACTTTTGTTAATCTCAAAAGTAAACATAGCAAACTGTACTGTTCCACGTTGCCATCAGCGGTGCTCCTTTTGTATCTTTTTAGTGTGTGCATACCGCTTTAAAGGTGAATCAGTGGTTGTACTTTTACACCTTTTGTGTTTGGCAGAAGATGACAAATCATGTAGTTTTAATGCATTTGTGAGGATATTTACATTGTCATATGGAAGATAACTAAAGATAAGGACGGATATAGTCTAGTCCCTTTATTTTTGAAAGTGAAGTGATGTAAATGGTGACATTGTTTCATCACCATGTATTAAGAGATTGCTTAACATTACTACGGTCACATTGGTGTCAGTGACATGAATGTGAGGGTGGTGTACCGATCTGTAAGTAGGTCACCATACGCTGTGTTTCTCTTAACCAGGCTTTTTTTTTTCTTTTTAAGAACACATGTTTTCAAGTAATCACCCAACTTTAGGATATCTTCAACTTAGGCTTCACATAATGTTTAAATCTTGTATAGCAGTATTCAGAGACCATGTATTATTATAGTGGCTTTATTCTAATTTAGTTTCTATCAATTTAACATACAAACCCCCTTGAGAAGTTCAGCGGGTGAACTTTCCACATATCAGGTCTAGAAACCCTTTTAGCATTAGAGGTTACTGTAGGCCTGAGGTTTCTTGCTGTTCCCTGCTGGATACTGCACCAACTCTAAATTTGTGTAAATGAATGTACGAAATAATCAGATCCGATAAGGCAAGTCGTTTTTGGCAATAAGTCACCCCACATTAACGATTCACTGAAGTAATCTGAAACTCTGTGCTTATGTAAGTCAGTCGATAACTTTGATTCCTTTCTAGACACATGGCTTACTCACCTCTGCTCTTGGCTTACATCCTACCAATAAACCAACAGGAAGAGAATCCCAGCATCTCGCTGTTTTCTTTTCTTTTTTGTCTACACAGTGTCACTATGCTTGTCAATCTTTTTTAAATTTTGCTAAAACTTAGGGGATTTTAAGTAAGGCACACTCATCTATTTATGGTTAATAAGGTAAATTTAATAAAATATTGTCCTTCCAGAGGGTTTGAGATTCTTCTATTGCATAAACACTGAACTGATCCTGAATCCCCACGGAATGGCATATTTAGTAGGATGTTGCACCTAAGAATGCTTTTTGTAAGCAAACAGAGGATAAACTGTATGTAACATGCAAATATTTTACTTCACATACTTGCAGCATAAACAGAAATAAAGTTTTCGTCTTCTTGTTCCTCTTCTCAACAGCCGTTTCACTAAGTTTATGCCCTTAAGCTCTGAATCACAAGGTTTGTTAGACATGAAGTATTCGCTAAGCAAAATAACATTTTTGCTGTGTAGGTCCCAGACTTTGCCAGTCCTTTGATTCACAATCCTTATCTAACCCTGCTAACCCTGAGAGTAGCCATCTTTGTTTAATTGGTATATCGGATTTCACTTTAAATGACTAGCATATTTTTTTTTTTTAGACATTCTTTGTGTTTTATTGTGTAAATCTGAGGTACCATAGAATTATTATTATTTTTAACTTAACAGGTTTTATGCTGTTGTGGCTTCGTATGTTGATTAATGGTGCACGGCTTTCTTTAAAGAGACCAGTTTACACAGATCAGCCATAATATTAACACCGCTGCCAGGTTAATTGATCAACATTGATCCTTAACTATACACCAGCAAACTAGTGACAGGATCAAGGGCACCCAAGGCTTACCCATGCCTGTGAGGAGCAATGGCCAGACCTTGCAATCCGATTCCACACAAAAGCCAATGAAGCATATATCGCTAAGAAACCCTGATCTACGGAGGCCTCATCCTGCAACCCACAGCACCGAAAGGATCTGCAATATATTGATGCCATGAGGGTGTTCACACCTGGAGAGAACATGTCATTCATGCTTCTAAAAGAGTTGTAATTTCATGAACATTTCTCAATTGCAGATTCAATCAACACCCCATACATCTCTTGCAACAATTAAACCATAACTAAAAGCTCCAAACGCTCCTCTTTCTGCCTGATCAGATGCGCTTGGTTATGTATTGATTGATGGTTGTGTTCTGCTGACTGAAACTCATCACAGTGACCGAGTGCTGTTGGATTTTGGCAGCTGTGTGTGTGTGTGTGTGTGTGTGTGTGTGTGTGTGTGTGTGTGTGTGTGTGTGTGTGTGTGTGTGTGTGTGTGTGTGTGTGTGTGTGTGTGTGTGTGTGTGTGTGTGTGTGTGTGTGTGTGTGTGTGTGTGTGTGTGTGTGTGTGTGTGTGTGTGTGTGTGGTGGCAAAATCAAGTGAAAGTGCACTGCAGTGCTATTTTCCCTCCATACCCCACCCCTGCAACATGCTGAATCAGCATACATATCTCACCTGGTTACTAAAAAGGTTAAAGTTCTATCCAGCGATATCGGAATACTTAAAGATCTTTTGGAAACCTTTATAAAATGGTATCATACAGTCATATAGTTTCAGCAGTAATAGGTAGATCATGATTCACTCAAAGTTCGGCCAACTATGCTATTTTTTATTATTATTTTAAAGGGTGAGAAAGAACTATGCAACATTTCTACATGTAAATAATTACTTAATTTGTATATTAAAATAATTATTCTAACACAATTTTGCTGATGCTCTGGTATAAAGCTGCTGAATGAACAGAAAAGAAGTCGGTTAGTTCCCTTTCTGTGGTTGTGGTTAATGAATGCACATTTAGTTCTTTAATTCTAACTGGTACTTTGTCACACCTAAAATCACACCTGTGTATTTCAGTTTTTGTTCAGTTTAATCCTGGAAAACAGCCAAACATGTCAGAAAACTTAAACAAAACTAAAAGTTTCTGCCTGTGCCATTCTTTGACATTTCTAGTAAGAAAACAAATACAGAACATAGTTAAAAGTATGTGTACCTGAACATCAACTTTTGCCACAAAGATTAAATCACACTGATATTTAGATGTCAGCTGTCAGAATAGCATTACGAATTCTCATTTACTGGAAATCTAAGGCCCTAACATGTTCCAGCATCACGGTGCCCCTGTGCACAAAGCAAAGTTTTTAAATGTATGAGTGATGTGGCCAGCATTGCTTGAGAGCCGTGACCTCAACCCCTTCATGATTTTTATTTTTATTTTTATTTTGGGGGGAATAAACTGGAATGCCATCTGCACCCCAGGCCTCATCATCCAACATCATTGCCTGACCTCACTATTTCTCTTTTGGCTGAATAAACACAAATCCCCAGAGACTCACCCCAGAATGTAGTGAAAAGCCTTCCAGAAGATTGGAGGTTATTATACCAGAGATTGGGGACAATTTAAGCATGTTTTGGGGGTGAGTGGTTCACATAGTTTTTAAAATATTAAAAATCCTGTTCGGCCGGTGTTTGCACAGGTATTTCTGTCATCATCAGCTTTTATATCATAGTGAGAGCGTGTCACTTTTTGTTATACTGTGATGTAATAATATATTCCTTATTTGACTACCATTCAAAACTAAAATGACAATTTTTCTTATTTAGGTTAGTTTATAGTTACTGGAGAATTGAGGTGGTGTGGGAGAACTTGGGAAGGTTAAAAACAATTCTGGATCAGCTGCAATGATCGAATTTTGGACAGGGGCAGACCTGCCAGAAGTGAGTTGCAATAGTCCAGTGTTAAAATAACAAGCGACTGAACAAACAACAGAGAGTCCTGTGTATGAAGAAATGGGCAGAATCTTCTGATGTTGTAAAGTGAAAATTGACAAGAGCGAGTAATGTTAGCAATGTGTGGGGAAAATGACAGTTGATTGTCCAGAGTTAACCCGAGATTGTGGGCAGTGACTGAAGGAGTGATCTGATTGTTGTCCAGGGAGATCACAAATTTCTCTTGACGGCAGTTCGGTTTTACTGAGATTGTGTTTCAGCTGATGAGCTGTCATCCACGATGAGACGTCTGCCAGACATGACAGACTGCACACTAAGTTTAAATGACTACACACTAATGACTAATGCTAATGACTGCACACTAAGTTTAACTGAACTAATAGAAAATAAAATCATTGGACTGATTTGGATTAATGACAAAATTACTGTTAACCTCTAGGTGGTGAGACCGTTATGGGATTGAAGTGAGAATTCATTTCCCGTTGTAAACTTGGAATTATTTAGCATTTGGCAGGTTCAAAATATGTTTTCCTTGGTAGTTTTTAATGTATAGTAGAAAATGTAACCATATAAAACGTTTTCACCACAAGTGTAGGCTACGTTTACATGTGACCACAAGCCATAGTGTTCTATTGTGATTTAAAAAAAAAAAATTATGCATAATTACAAGTGACTTTTAACTGACTCTAGCATGGACATGCTGTCCTCTGAAACCTTACTTTGCTCATTTCACCTGGGTAAAAAACATCACAGCTGTAAGACCACTCGTTCATTTTCAATAATAGATCAGATTTTAGCAAATGAACAAAAGAAGAAACGCTTGGGATTTTGCTCTGGAGGACAGCAAACAGTTAGTCGGTTGTATTTGTTGAGATGTAAAAGGAAGAACACCAGATGCCCCGGATTAGCTGTTTTAGCAGCTATTAATAGCACTGCTATGAAATCCCAGTGCTTTTGGTGCTGACTGATGATGTCAGCGAGTGCCCACGCGCACACACGCAGGCAAAAAGTCGTATAAATTCCTATCTGCTCGTTCTCATTCAAGTCGCATAACTGCGTATTGGATATGTATCTGATCTAGAAACATACGAAAATGATTCAAATCCGAAATGACAAACATCAGGCCTGTGTGCTCACATAGTTCTACAAATCAGATCTGTCACATTTATGTGGGAAAAAATCTGAATTGAGTCACTTCAGGCTGGTAATGTGAATGTAGGCTTAGTCACAGAGCAACATTTTTTATCTTTTTGGTGGTTGTGTTAACTTCACCAACTAAGCTATAACTAAAGTGGCATAAGAAGCCAAAGCCAAGACTATTTTGAGATTTTGTAATAAAAATGTAAAATTTTTAAGAAAAAATAAATCGAGTTGTCTGTACTTGTGCGACAACTCTGCGATTGCCCTGAATCTGTCCTCAAAGGAATATAGTCTTAATCATTGAGATTGACAAAACGTAAACAAATGTGCTTCATATTATCACTACACACACGCACACAAACAGTGGTATTCACAAAATCACACTTTTTTCCAGCGATGGAAACTTGCACCATTATTGCGTATGCACATGGAGCTGTTTGTTGCGAGAGTTGTGATCAGTAAAGCTGAAAGTGTTGTGTTTATGGGAGTTTGTGCTCAGGAAGGGTGGCGACATGGATTTCCGCCAACATGGGCGAGTACTACTGGCTCACATGCAGTCTGCCTTTCTTATCTGTACCACCCTCGTAATGAACCCTCATCACATCTTCTATGTACACTCCATTGCTCCCAGTAGGGCCATCGTAGCGCAAAGGGGTTGGTGCAGAGGGTTCAGGCATGGAAACTACAGCTTCAAACATGAGCTTGAACAGCCCCTCCCCATGATATTTCCCTGCTGTAGGCAAGATTAAGGTTTGCTCTCACACCTGGTGTGTGTTCATGTACATTAGAAGCAGCAGAATAAAAGCAAACTGATGAGCATGTTGAGGCAAATAAGATGTAGGCCAGAATTTTCAGATTTTTTTTTGTTGTTGTTGTTGTTGTTGGTAATGGATTCCACCAGAGCTGTACCCTTGAGTCTATCTCTCTCTAAATTTCTCTTCGGTTTTTAATGCTTAAGAATTCTTAGCAAGGTTTTAGTTTTGAACAGCATCAATATTATTGAGCTACCGAGCTCATAGTGTAAGGTGCATGCTCAGAAACGCGTCTTTCTTTTGTAGACTGTGGCAAGAGTTTGGGGCTTGTCAGCTCCTTTTTTCTGTTCTTTAAAGAAATCCATATAATCTTTTTCAACAAGTTTTGCAAGTTCATTCTGCTGTCACAGACTAAGCTAAAAAGGCTTCTGCTTCTCACAACATGGTTAACTCTGCTTCCCCTGGCCCAGCCTACCCTTATCTAAACACAATCAGCTTAGTCATTTGTAACCTGCAGGAGTCAAACCTCGCATTGAAAATGAAAATGTGTATCTGCAAACATGTCCACAGTTTGAGGCTGCTAATGAGGAGATACTGAGCTGCTTATCCAGAATTTCCACTTAAATCCACATGTGCAGCCTTATCTAAACAAATTTTGGGGGGTATTTTTGCATATCGTCTGCCAACTGCCAGACACGCACAAATCTGATTGTGTGGTCACTGACTCACAGATGCTTTTATGTCTTTATGGCTTGTGTTGCTCTTTGAACCTCACTGAGTACAATTTACAGTCAAAGCAATTTGCTGGTGAAACTGTTCTGCCTAAAAACACATTATTGTATGTTTTAAGTCACTGTTTATGTACTGGTTAGAGTTATTCACAGCCATGTACTTGTATTAAGCCCAAAACTCATTTCATCATTGCCCTCTCTCTTGTATTTTCATAGATAATGATTACATTTTGGTTACTTATGATTTATAACAATGGTTAAAAAAAAAACACACATTAAATTTTTCCCCATAAAAAAATACAAGCATAAAACTACTAGTATAGTCAGACAGCATTACATTTATTACAAAAACTGAATTTGAGCTGTTTTAGCTACATAAGTAAACAAGGTGGCTTCCTGAAAGAGAGGTGTGAGACAACCCAAAGAGCATGACTCCTTCTGTGGTATTTGGGTATCGGCAGCACGGTCAGGTTAATGGACCTGTTGTGCACTGTGAGAATCGACATCGCTACCTTCTATCCAGTGAATGGCCTCAAAGCACTCTTAAGCTGATCTTTATCTCTCTAATCCCATTAAATGCTCTTTACACAGTTGCAGAACAAAGACATGTTCAGCATTTGTCAATATTTCTAATCAGCTGAATGAAGGGTTGTTTTGTTGCCTGGGTTGTTTAGGGCATTTTCACACTAGGCACGATTGATTTGTACTGTGCCCAAGAACAATTGCACCTCTCCCCTTTTGCCAGTGTTCACATTGTTTTTGCAGCCCGTTCTCAAGTACACTTGCGAATTGACGCTCTCCGATACAGCAGATGGCAGTATGCACCTACTTGTTTTGTGCGCCACCTTTAAACACAAGAGAGGAGGAGATCAAGAAAGCTCAAGAGATCTATGTCAAAGATCATCAAAGTTTCATCCACACCCGAGTACGCTGTATCGTTCTTAAGACAACCTTTCCCTGCAGACTCGTCATGGTTCCCTATCACTGAACAGTTTTGTTCTCACTGATCAAAATTAACCAGGCTTTGAAGTCAAGTGGTCTCAGAAACAATTCGGATTCCTTAGAATTTTGGTTATCGATTTCAATGGACACTCAATAAGTTTCTGTCTGGCTGTAAAACGTTTTTTTAAAATAATATTTTATTCTTTATTTACACCTTGGGTGAATGTTTTTCTCTGCTTGTGCATAGTCTGGCCATTTGCAGATCTGCACTGATATATCACTGTTGTGCTGTTTAGAAAACTTCGAGAGGTGGCCTCATGCCATCAAGGTCAATGTCTACAGACGGAATCTTCTGCAAAAATGCGGTTGATCATATCTCTGTCACAGGCTTAGACCCTCAGCAGCACAACGTGTCAACATCAGAGAACTAGCAGAGCAGTTAAGGCCAACTGCAGACCATCTCCCATTATGTCACTTCTTATGACGCAATTTTGGCTGTATAATTAAGTAGTTTTTTGCCACAGACAAACCGGCCTTGCTACTGTTAACATGTTATGTGCAATCTGTTTAAATTGAAGTGTGTCTGCATACCTTATTTAACTTTTTCTTGTAGGTAATAGTGGAGTCCTCTTTATCCACATGTGTGCTGTAGTGTAGGCCTACCAATGTAACGTTTAAACTGTTGTTCTGTTAAGAACATGCAACATCAGGAACATTTCTCATTTAATATCAAAGAATCTAAAACATCTTTGGATTGTTTCGTCTCATGTTTTCCTTGGAGAACAGGAGACTGCTGCTTACTTTCAGTTGCAGATGTTCTAGGCAAAATAAATAAAGGTCTTCATGTGTGGTAATACAGTATAACTGCAGTATAAACATCACCATTTATCAGGACCGTGTAAAATTGAGTAGAGACGGCTAAAATGTTTATAGCATTCACAAGCCTGTGTGCACTGGTAGAATGCAACACACTTATGAACTTTGGTTTCTTGCATTATGGGCGAGTTGGCTGGCGAGTGCTATTCTAATCACAAGCACTTCGTAATTAAGGTCAAACTATGTAGCACATCATTAAAAATGATCAACTATAGATAGAGATCTTTCTGTAGGCCAGCATGGTCATGGTGTAACTTATTTATTTTTGTTTGTTATTTTTTTTAAACCCTGACATCAGTGGTCATAAAAAGACGTGCAGTTAGTCTCGTAATGTTTGTAGATATTTGCATCATTTTCAGTGGGCCGTCTGTGTTTGTTGTTAAAGTGACTTACTTAGCTCTACGTGGTCAGAGGTTAGTATGAATAGGGTCATTTTGGCTGTAGGAGAGGTGAAATGGATGGGAGGGAGGAAGATGTGTTCAATCTGCTCAGGACCCGAAGAAATCCAGCTGTTGCCTCCAAATCGTGCTGCTGCTGCTATGACATGGATGTCAGAAGGGGATATTTGGATAGTCACTGGCAACATCCAAAGCCTTTGGTTTCCCACGCTGCCTTCTCATGCTCCCCACACGCTCCCCTCATTTTCACACAGAGCTATAAATAAGCCCCTACTGCCCCAAGCTGATAGAGCAGCTATGAAAAAGTGCTCTGGAATGAACACTATTTAGCTGTGATTATTAGCCTTTCCAGTAAATCATGCTAATGGTTTGATACTTAAGGAGCAAGAGTCAAATAAGTTTGTGTGTGTCTGTGTGTGCGTGATTGAGAGAGAGAGAGAAGGATAGAGACGGAGTGTAAAGAGAGGCGTTAACTCCTGTAAAGGTTTGGAAAGTTCCTGGGGGGATTAAGGCTTCCACTCTTTCATGACCTGCTTGCTTGTTTTTTTTTTTTTTTTTTTTTGTTTTGTTTTTTTAAAGCTCCAGCCACCCAGTAGTAATACTCTACATAACCTTTCCATTCTTTGTCTGGTATGCGTTATTTGTTATTAAAACAAATACTCTAGTTACGTATATTTGTTGCTTCCCCCATCTTCACTGCTGTGCTTTATATTCATTTACCCATTTAAAAAGGACTTTACTGGGAAGACTGATTGTGTTAATTTAAACTTGCACATCAGGCTCATTCATCGTATTTTGTGGATATGATTGCAGTCAGAGCATAAATTCAGTGCTGTTATGGATATAAATGTTAGCAGACAGCAAGTTTCTAGGGTTTATTGTCTCTGGTCTTAATGTTAAGATTTGCAGACTACATGCATTCATTCAAACACAGATAATTAACAGAAACCATAAGATTGGATAAAAAAAATCGTTACCGATTTGTTTTTGTGGCAATTCATGTCAGGTGGCGTGCTCTAAACTGTTCATACATCGGCAGGCAGCACAGCATATTGTGTGGCGAGAACGAATTATTGGCTAAGTTTGTTTAAAATTGTAGCAATCTTTTTATATACACACACACACACTGGTTCCCACAGGTCTGAAATGTACTTGCGGTGGTAGCCCTGCATTACCTTCAGCACAGAAATAGTCTACTGCAATACAACAAATTACAATGCTGAGAGAGAGAGAGAGAGATGGGTCAGGATTGTGCAGTATGCCTCCGAGTAGAGCATTATCCGGAGATCGCTGGTTCAAACCACGGGTGATGCTGTTTCCCTCTCACAGCCGGAGGCACAGAGAGAGCTGATTGGCCGAGCTCTCTCAGGGGGAGGGATAAGAGGTACTTGCGCTCCCACATTAATGACGGATCTACAGCCAATCAGAGGCGTCTGTGAGCTCGCGCACGCAGAAGGAGCGGCTAGCGCTTTCCTCCGAGTGTGTTACTCCGCCCCTAATGGTGCGTGAGCAAACTAAGCTAAAGATGCGGTCGGCTGACGTCACGCGGTTCGGAGGAAACACGGGATAGTCTTCGCCCATCCGACTGAGTGGTAGTAGTAGTCTTAATGTGGGAGCCCCCTAGCGATGGGGAGGAATTGGCTACGACTAATATTGGGGAGAAAATTGGGGAAAAAAAATTTTAAAAAAAAATTATAATAATAATTTTAAAAAAAAGGATTGTGCAGTATGATAACCTGAATTTTATTTCATTGTCACCAACTATACAAAGTGTCTTAATAAAAAAAAAAAAGTAAATAAATAAATGGGGGACGGGCAATGGTTTTTATGGTTTCTTGGTTGTTTCTGTGACCGATTTATAATAACAATAATAATAATAATATTTACATATTTTAAGTTCTGCATTTTTGCAATGTCATTCCCATATTACAGCAGTAGAAATATTTATGCAATTAAACATAGTAACTTTGGTTCTACATGACATCAGAAAAAAACACTTGCACAATGTCATATCTAAAACCTTTCCCATTGACACACACTGGCTGGACTTTCAAGTTATTATTGTTATTATTTTTTAATCAGTAATTGACCATGTGCCATGTGTCAGTACGTCATTCTTATTCTTTTGACGGCAGCCGTCATCTGTGATTACAGCCTCTAAGTACACTGCTCTCTCGCTACAGCTCCTGTACCTGGTTATTTTGCTAGTACATGAACGAAATGTCTGCTACTAATTCATCGATTGTAGATTGCAGACAAACAGACTTTTTTAAAAAAGATGACCAAATGTATTTAATTGGCACTTTAATGTGCTTGGACAAGTATATTCTATGTGTGGAAAACATTGATATATATACAGCTAGGTATTTTGCTGCTTCCTGGTGCTTCCCATCCCTAACTTTATTAATAATAATCTATAAAAATGTATAGAAAATTGTTGGATGCATCTATCTATCTAATCATTTAGATTTATATACGTCCACATTTCATACGAACTTCCATAATTTCATTCGATTGTGTAAATCTGCTTTTTGCAATGCCAATTGTTAAAAGCAATATACACATCAATCTTCGGTTCAATAAAATTTTAATTGAAATTATTCTAAAATAAACACATCCCTTATGTCTGAGTAGTTTGTCCCGTACATACAAATGAGTTCCATCCTGAGAGCTTGGTCGTAAGTCTAACAAACATTGTCTAGGTACTAGGATACTAGCACAATTGGCTATATAGTACAGTGTTCTTTAGAATCCTGCCAATGGTTGAACGATTCATGTTAAAAGAACAATGTCTGTCCTCTTCTCACCTGCTCCATTTTTCAATAGTTTTTATTCCATCGTTATTGCTTGGCGCTTCTTAGCAGCACCAGCTTCATCGCCGCTGCTCTTACACTTGCTTCCGGACATCCTGAGTTCGTACTGCACTTGTAGATGTTGGACGCTGCGCACACACGATAATGTATGGTGGACATGTGATCTAACTTTCATGATTGCACACGCACGAACACATGTCCGTATCTTCGAAAGTTTGTAATTTAAATGTTCGGACTTACTGTATCTTCAAGGATGAAATAAGCAATCATTCGGTTTGTAGCAATATTTAATTTAGTTGTGATATTTAAGTACACAAGTCCAGTAGCATCATAACCTCATGGCTTGAGGAGTAGAGCTAGGCACAACTGACTGCTCTGCTCATAGACTTTGCCTTTAAAAAAAAAAAAGCCACGAGCATAACAACAGGAAGCATATTGTGTTGCATGCTGCACGGTGTTGCCGTGGCAACACGCACAGGTAAGCAGCTCATCAGAAAGCGAAGGCGGTGCTGACAGACGAAGGAACAAACAGCGCGGGTTCAGTGGCTGAGGAAGCACTGCCAGAGATGACTTCACTCAGTCATTGTTTCTCTAGAAAATGGGAGACTGATAAATATTTCATTAGCATCAGCTGGAGAAACCTGCTCAGCCTGCTGATCACGCTGCTTTTCTGTAAATCTGAAAGGGCTGAATGGAACGAGCTCAGATGAGTGCCACAGTGTGTGTGCACTGCTATTCGGACAGGATAAGAATTCTGGTCGTATCCGTAGGCATTATGATTTGCATGTGTCACACAATCTTCATAATATTTAATAGCATGATTTTTGGTGCATTACCATTACTGTGACTAAATGTTAAGCCTTCAACTAGAACACATTGCCATAGCCTCTCTGTGTTATACTGATAGGAAGTTAATAAGTTGCCTCAATACCCCGGAAGCATTGTTTCTCCTATGAATCTTTTAAACGTCAGTTAGTTCTGCATTTTAAACTTGGCCTGTTTACATGCTTTCTCCTTTTTTGATTGGAATAAGCACTTTTTTCACTCCATGAATGAAAAGGTCTTAAGAGTTCAAAATGGTGAACATTGTCATGAGCAGGTAGCATTTGGTGAGTCTGTCTGCAGGTTTATGAGTCTCTGTCTGGGATTTTATATTTGTCTGAGTGGTTTATGAATTGAAAAGAATTTAAATGACCCCTATCCTGGATCTCACTAATACTTTGCATGTTTTCTAATGTTATCTTCTAAGTTTGGGAGGTTCCTTTACACAACGGAACCCTGACTGGTCCATTTCGCTTATAAATGCAAACAAAAATATTATAAATGCAAACAAATATACAGAAATGTATATACCTTTTATTTATGTATTAATTCATTTGTTTTTGAGTTTGTTTGCATTTATAATGGAGATGCGCGAGTCAATTAGCAAGTGATCAGGGGCCTCAAGTACAAAGACTTGCGTTGAATTCATACTAAAACATTGCGTACGGACAAAGCTGTAAATGTGCGTACGCAGTAAAAAAAAATCTGATGTATGAAACACTGCATACGCGGAATCCCACGCATATTTTCTTTGTACATCCGAATTAACGTGAAATTGAGCGCACGTGCACGAGCGCAAAACCCCTCCCTGCCTCCTCCTCCGTATAAATATGTTAATGATTCCACTTTGGCAAAACCAAACGAAAAAGCAATGGCAAAAACAAGCAAGAAGAGAAACTTCACAGAATGTGAATTGGAGGTGCTTCTATCGGAGGTAGACCAGAGAAAACTGTGTTATTTGCAAGTTTGTCCTCCGGAATTAATAAAAAAAAAAAAAAAACTTAGCTGGAATAACATCTTTAAATACATCAGTCACCAAGAAGCCACCCATCGCGCACCCTGCCACCTTGGAGCCTCATCCCAACCATGCTGTTTGTGAGGATCAATGAATCATGGGTTGACCCAGGCCACCTTGCCACAATATTTGTTAGGCGCATTTGAGCATCACATATTATTTGCACATTTATTAATTGGAAATGTTTCCGATTCACGTATGCAAATTCGTCTTCAGATGGCGCCTTTATAGCAATGTGCGTGCAGTCGATCGCTCCGATTACATTAGGAATCATTAGGAAAACCGGTGATCGCTGCAAATTGCACTTTAATGTTTGACTGGTCAACTGCATGGTATGGAAACCTTATATGATGATCCCATCCCATACAGCTGGCATTGCACGGCTCAAAGACGATTGGCTTAACCCCGAGCGGTCTGCCAGTTCCCTTTGGAAAGAACCAGTTGCCAGGAAACCAAGCGTTGTCAGCACCTGTAAGGGAACGGGTAATGCGTGGCTCCTCGCTGTCTCTCTTTCCAAATTCAGACCCAACTCAGCACAGAGCTCCAAGAGGATAGCTCTTGGAAATCTGAAACGGCTAATAAGCCAGTCATCATCGTGGGCCAGAAAATCACCGTGATCCCTAAAAACGCGTTTCCTTCGGATTCGGCCATTGACAATGTCCTCTAATAAGGCCAACACTTCTATTGCCATAGACTAGGGGTTATATACATTTGCAAATGCTTTTATATGTTCTAAATCAAATAATTGGTAGAAAAATATTGTCAATTAACCCATTTTATCAATTCAATTCAATTTTATTTATATAGCACTTTTAACAATGGTCATTGTCTCAAAGCAGCTTCACAAAAAAACAAAAAAAATTAAATTTTTTTTTTTTTTTTTAGAAAAGAAAAGAAAATATTTGGAAGTGTGTATGTGTGAGAAAAATGTGTCTAGATAATAATGAAATGAATGATGAATGAATGATGAATGAAAATGAATGAAATGTCTCTGATGAGCAAGCCAAGGGTGACGGCGACAGTGGCAAGGAAAAACTCCCTGAGATGGCAATAGGAAGAAACCTTGAGAGGAACCAGACTCAACAGGGAACCCATCCTCATCTGGGTGATAACAGATAGAAATAACATCATGTGTGTTGTGCAGGTGAAAGTTTAATATAACAGAAGTTGTGTAGATTCAGTTCAGCAGTAGGTGCAGAGGGCAGATGGGGTCTGGATCACTGGAAGCACAGAAGCAGGATGGTAGCTCCAGCCATCATAAAGCAGAATCTAGCTGAAGGAGGTCCTTCTCAAGATGCCTTAGAAACCTCGCAGGGTTGGCCTTTGTCTACTAAAGCTGGCACAATCTCCAGATGCCTCGGGATGGGTAGAAAAATACAGAAAAGATGGAGAGAATTAGCGTAGTTGCCATTCAGGATAGGTGTACTGGAGTATGAGGTTATAATTATAAATTAATAGTTTTTCACGTGTTGGTGCGATACTTTGTAGTGTGCAATTTAACATAATTGCCTCTAGGAGTCGCCAACGGAAATAAAACAAACGCACACATGAAATACACATACGCCAGACATGAAGTTGGCGTGGAAGAACATTCTCACGTTAATTTCACTGTTAGTAAATCCGACTGTGAGCGTAAAAACTGGCGTAAGCAAAGTTTTTATGCATACGCAGCGTTGATACATGAGGCCCCTGAACTGGCTGGTTTTCTGCTTGATTAGCAATGACCAAACAGCCTCGAGTATAACCAATTCTGTGCCAAGTACATAAGCTTCTGAGTGGTGCAACTGAAATGCGTTTTTATGGCATAAAATTATCAAATGTTACACATGTTTTAAAACCCCCAATTGGCCCTCTCCAAATTCTGCAAACAAATTAATCTCAAACCCACTTATTACACCAGCGAGCAGTAATTAGCCTTTAAACACACTTGTTGGAAGCTACACATGCCTGCGTTTAGAGCTGCTCCGGACTTTGGGGGCATTTGAGGTGGTAAAATGTGACATTTCTTTATAATCATACAGGTGGTATGTGCGCGCGCGTGCAATAAAAAAAAAATTAATTCAGTTTGGCCTGCCGCCGGTGTTTGTTTGGCCGCTGTGACGGTCATTCCTTACCGTGTAACAGTAGACAGCGTCTAAATCAACTTTTATGGCATTCTGTGGACATGTCTCTGGCCATTTCTTAGACTAGGTGGCTGAGCAATTTTATTGTCTTGTGTCACATCTTTTGCATGCTTAGTGTCTGAGAGCACAAGCATTATCCGTGCACAAGATAAAACCGCCTAACTTTTTAGAATGCTACAAGTGTACCGCATTAATAAGCACCCAAGCACATACTTTTTTTATTTATTTATTTATTTTTTAACAAATGATTTTAGTACCAGAGCTTAGTACAAGAGATTTTAATTGCTGGAATAAGTCATGCAGTGCGCCGCTCACAGCTGATTAGCAATGGCAGACATGATGCCATGGCACTTGGGAAAGAATCAGAAAAATGCTTTCTTATTCCTTATTTTTACATGTTGTTTGAACGGCTCCTTACGATAGAAGTAACTTCTAAATAAATTTTTTACTTATGGTGTCTTGTTGTGTTTGTTTATTTAGTTTGTTTAGGCATGGTTTGTCAGTGTTCAAAGTTGAAGCCGTTTAGGTTCACAAGCAACAATTTGCCGGCAAACAATCCCATTACTTTTGCACTAACTTGGATGGATTTTAAATCTTTGACCCTTGAATGTGAGTGGCTTTGGAATTGATTTTGGTTAAGTATTCAATCGCAGTCAAACTATTGCGTTTTCTCACTAGGCTTGAATTTAAATTTTAAACTGTCTTAAACCTAAACATTTGTTTCTAAGTTATGAACAAGTTAAAAAAAAAAAAAAACATTTGCTTATCACCAACCATTCCAGGAACCCTGCTTTAAACTAGTCGCACACCCTGTGTGGTAGGAGTGAGTAATAAACGTTTGTTTGGAAGTAATATTTATGGTGGATACACGCTGATCAGTAAAAATTTAACTTTTTGTTTAAATAAATTTAATTTTAAATGTATTTGAAGTAATTTTGTATTGTTTAAATGCTGCCTTTGTGTGAGCCAGTAAGAACTAATAAAATATAATAATAATAATAATAATAACAATAACAACAACAACAACAACAACAACAACAATAATAATAATAATATAGCAATGCTATAGGGAATGGGCTACATTTAATTTCCATTCAATTCAGTTGTGAATCTGGTAAATAAAGCCTAGATGTAAAAAGTTCAGACTTTTTTTTTTTTTTTTATCATTTTATCATTTTTATCATTTAATGGTTTAAGGTCCTAAATCAAAATGTATCAAATTTGAAAATTGTAATCAAATCAAATCTGGATACTTATTAAATCGTGATAATTACCGGCACCATGATGATTGTATAGGGTTGTGACTGGTGATTCCCATCTTTATTTGCTACACATATTTGCTGATGAGGTAGATGGACTTTATGGATTGATATCAAATGGTTGCCACAATTTATCATGAGTTTTTAACTGACAGTGCTTATAGTATCTTTATATTTTACATAGATGCTAAGTACATTTGGTCACACTGATTAGCCAGGCTAACTTCTTCAAAAAGAATCTGTCAGTTCTGTGTTCTTATTTTATCTTATTATTGACTTAATCTCTCTGGTCTTCTAAAGCCAACGGTTCAACCTGTGAATTCTGAGGATTGTGCAGTAAGAAATGTCTACCTGACTCACGCCAGGGCAGTTATGCTGCATTCTGGAGTTTCTTATGGTATTCAAGCCCGTGTTGCAGATAAGACATCTTGGAACTGTTCTACCACTGACACTTTGTTAGACTGGGAGTGTAATGAAACAGCAGTAGTGGAATGCACTTAGCTTAATTGCATTGGGCTTTTGTGTTGTCTCCCTTTTAAGATTCCGTATATCTGTTTTTTGCTTGGAAGCTAATTTTTTTTTGTTTCTTGTTTCTACAGGTTTCACAGTTTACTGGAACTCACGGTGTACCACTGGAATCTGCATGTTGCTTCAACTCTGACGTAACCGTACAAGATACAAATTATCTTCCGCAGATTCATCTTATAATTGGAAGTCTGTATTTGCAAAGATGCCCATCTTAAAGCAACTAGTATCAAGCTCATCTCAGACCAAGCGACGGTCTCGCATGGACCTCACCACGGAAATGATTAGTGCTCCTTTGGGTGATTTCCGTCACACCATGCATGTGGGTAGGGGTGGCGATGCTTTTGGGGACACGTCGTTTCTCAGCAGCCGTTCTGGGGAGCCTCCACAAGATGCAAGGTCTAATCCCCGCTCTCCCAAGCTGAGCCTACTGTCCAGAACCTTCAGAAGCAGCAAACGCTCTCAGTCCGTCACCCGTGTGGACCAACAGGATGGCTCACAACTACCCCCGGGTGGCTCGCCAACGTATGTGAAGAATGCCCTGTCGCTGCCCTTTCTGAATGATGAGGCAGGGGATACTGAAGGGGGTAGGTTGTTACAGAGCCTGGCCTCCAGCCCCATGAAGCAGCAGGCCTCCAATGGCGCAGCTGCTCATGGCCTAGACCTGGAGCTCCACGAAAGGTCCTTCGGGGAATTGACTGAATTGCGACCTTCTCCAGCTTATAATGGTGGAGGCATGAAGCATGCCGAGTCAGTTATGTCCTTTCATGTGGATCTGGGGCCTTCCATGCTAGGAGACATTCTCGGAGTCATGCATAAGGAAGATGATGACCTGGGTTTTGAGGAGGGCAAAAACAGTGAGGGACGCGCTTCGCCTCTTCTGAGCCACCAAGAAGAACCGGAGGAGGAGGAAGGAATGAGATCAGACGAGGCGAGTAGAAGAGAAGAGGAGGAGGACCAGGAGATGGATCTGGAGGTAGAACAAGAGCGTACTCTTCATGCCCCCAGTTCAGTAGATCTGGAAATTAAGAGTGAAGTCATTAGCACTCCTGAGCTTCAAGGCAAACACCTGCAGCACTCTGACAGCTGCTCTGTCTCCAGCTCTGGCTCCCAAGCCATAGAGGACAAACAACCCTTCCAGCCCTATCAAGTAGACATGGACAGCACTAACTACAGCTACCACCCAGTAGAGGAAGGAGCCTTCTCTTCCTTCTTGGAGGATGAGGATGATGAGATCCGTGTGTGAGACTATGAGACGTGTGGGAATATAGACTTGTAAGCAACTGTGTTAATGAAACTGACGGTCTAGAACTGCTTCTGGAGCCTGTGAGGGAGTTGAGCAAAAGCAGAGGACCCCTAGCACCACTATCAGACATGTTCACTCAGCCTGCCTCCGGCAGCTGCCACTTTTTGTCACTGGATATGTGAGTGATGATGTGGGGAAAAAAAAAAAAAAAGTAAAGAAATGTCTAATGCCTTAACCTCATCACTTCCATCTTCTCACTCCAACATTGGTTATTTGTCAATAAGGTTTCTGGTTGTGTTTTATACAGGTGCTGGCTATTGGTATTTCCTGACACAAGTATACTTTCACTACACAATATATATATACATATACACTCTTTGCTGAAGGTTCAAAGTAGCATGAAGCCAGTGCCGGTATGCCCACAGGACATGTTGTTGTGTAGCTGCCTGGTGTGAGGATGAGTGTAAAATCTTTGACGGTAATTACAACATTGCAGTGCGTGTGAAGGATTTTGGTTACACATCCTGTTAGACACTGTCATTAGAGCAGCTGACTGAGAAAGATTGGAAATCATTCTGTGATAAAGATAACAAACCAGAAACTGAAAGGAAGTGCAGTGGCAGATGTTTTGCTTTCTCCTTTCCTTCCACTAACTGTCCATAATTCTGTACTGGTAGTGGTGACAGCTGGGAAGCTTCATGTCAGAAGGGATTCATGTTTGTAGAGGATTTTGTATCCTGGCTGCCTGCGTGGTGTCTTTATCTCACCACTTCCTTCCTCATCATGTGACAGTAACAATTCGGCTCTGCAGCTAGCTGGTTACAGTAGTGCATAAAGCATGCTGTATCTTCTGTTAGCCAGGACCAGTCTGTGAGATCGCTCGCAACCGTGTTTTTCCTTCGTAGCATTATTAGAGCAGTTCAGAAGACAACGCAGTGATTAAGTCTAACTCTTTTTTGTTATAGGAGGTAGTGTGTTTCCATTTAGCACCACTGAATTGTTGAAGCACCTGGGTGAGTGACAACTTGTACACTAACTTGTACTTTGTTACTTTTATTATTTGCTCGCAAAAATCATGTTGTAAAATGTAAATATGCGAGGCCTTTACTGCTGCAGTGTTTTCTTTAGCCTCAAGTAGAAAAGAAAATTAAGTGCCAAATTTAATCTGCCATGTAATCCTAAATAAAACTAGCAATTTGTATATCATCAGACAAGGGATTTTACAGTCTACATCCTTAAGTGACATTATTCAAATAAGGGGCTAAAACCTTCTACTTCATTTACAGAAATCCTTAGCTTGAGTGTATTTGCCTAAACCACAGAAGAGCAAAATCACAGAAGTTCCAAAATGCTTGCCTTTTTTTTTTTTTTTTTTTTTGGAAATATGTTTTGAATATTTAAGATATGGGGAAATAGTTCCAGATTTGCTGTGCCAGCTGCATTTTAATTCAAATCCAGTCTTCTAAAAGATAACACTGTTTATTATTGCTATTTTGCTAGCCTTTATTACTTCAAGTCCTCTTATGCATACATTTCTTGCTTGGATGGCCTTGTTTTGAAAATGCAACATAACTATATTTTTCAATAAAAGGTTGTAATCACCAATTAAGGCCTGTGTGTGTTTTTTTTTTTTTTTTTTTACTGTGACCTTTACATTAAGACGATGTCAGTAGGGGTTAGAACAACAGGTGTAAACAAATCAGCTCTCAACCTTGAGTAGATTGACATTTTATTTGTTTATCAGTGGCCGCTATCTTTAACTGGGAAGTAGAAGGAAATGTGTTCAAAGCTAAATGCTCCAGTGTTTTATATCAGCTTGGTTCCATATCCTTGGACTAAGTTGGTTTCATTGAAAAGGCAGAACTGGCCTCAGTGTGAAGCTAGATTTTTTTTTTTTAATTGCACTGGTATAGGATTAGTGCGCTGGCAGACCACGATCCGACTGCAAACCCAGCAAAGTGTTTCAGTGTATCGAACTAGGAGGAGAAATAAATAATTATTCAGAGACTCTGGTTTTATTAAAAATCTTTGAAACTTCTGTAGTAAATCCTGATGCTGGTAAAAACTAAAGGAAGCTACAGGACTGAGAGGGGTGTGTCATAGATTGAATCACAGTTAATTTCATTTAATCTGATAAGCAATTTTGATGGCAAAACAATGATTTAAAGATGAATAGACAAATCTTTTACTAAGTGCAGTGCAATTCTCTTATCTATTCATGTTGGTCAAAAGAAGTACTATGATGCTACATTACATGTCCACCTTTTTAAATCCATAAACTAATCACTTAATGTTACCAAACTAAAATGACACTGTTTTCCCTGCTTTTCTGGAGCTTTGTAATCAACACATTTTACAAACCAAACCATTACAGATTTTGTCCCTGGTCTAACACCACGCTCAGTCAATGTCGGCACAACACGAGTATATTATTCCAGTTGATGTGATTGTGGCACTGACAACACTCTCCCCTCCACCCAGTTTCTCCGGCGAGCGACTGAGGTTTTGGGGGATGGGTGTCCTAAATCGGTGGACGGGCGAGTACTGCTCCTGCTCAGCTCCAGTGCAAAGCTGATGGGATGAAGCCTCATTAGTGTGGGAGCGGAGTGGCTGTCCGAGGGAGCTTCCTATTCTTGACATTCCAGACCTTCAGTTTGAAACCCAAGTTTTCTTAAAAAAAATAATAAAAATACCTCGGTTAGAACACCTTAAACGCCCAACCCAAAGCTGTGCACTCGATCTGTATGTCTTAAGTCACCTGTCCACTGCAGCATTCCTCCTGGCTTTTCTTCACATCTTTGAAATGTAATCCATCTCCATTTAGCAGGGGTGTGGGTTAATAGGCCCCTATTCCCTATTCTCATCTAAAAGCAAATGTGTATTGATGTAAGGCTTTGAAAGGAGTACAGACTCACGATGGCCTCTCCAAATGTTGTTTTCTTATGCCCCCTAGTGGTGGCACTACTTGAAGTGTTTTTGTGATTAAATATTCAATAACCCCAACCATTGTCTATCCTGTGTAGTAGGGTCACCGGGAGCTCTGCAAATATCCTATGGGGCAAGGTGGGGTACACCCTGGGTAAGGTGCCAACCCATCGCAAGGCACACGCTCTCACACACACAATAATACACTACAGGCAAGTTTAAAACGCAAATCAGCCTACACCACATGTCTTTGAACTGTGTGCTTAGAGGAAACCCACCAAGCACAAGTAGAACATGCAAAGTCCACACACATGAAGAGTAGAGGTGAGATTCGAACCGCAAAGGTGCAAGGCAAAAGTGTTAACCACTGAACAGCCATTTATTGTCAAATAAAGAAACTAAGCCATCTGAGGCTTTTTAGTTTATTAATCATCTACAGCAATAAATATAAAACCCTATTTGTTTAGTTTTCTGTCATATTAAGCTTTAGAGTTATGAACTGTAGTTGCTGTTTTACTAAAAGCACAGCCTGAATAACTGTGTCTTAATATTATATAGCAGATAAAATAGTAAAATCACAACAGGATTGCTTTTTATTCCAAAAGTTATTGTAAATCCAGCAAACATTTGTGATGCTTCAAATTGGATTCCGAAAAAGATTTATTGAATTTCTCTTACATGACTCCTGTTCAAAAGGTGTATTTTAAGAGTAAAAGGATTAACAAATATTTATACCTTAAATATTTATATCTCTTAATGTATTACTTTCTTCTTTAGTGACTACTGGTTTTATTTGAGTGTGTGTGTACAGTGTGCTATACTGTGCTCAGGTTTCTGTCTATGTGGTGTTTTGCAAGTTCTATGCATGATTTTTCTCCACCTCAACTTCCAAAAACACACCCCAAAGGGTCTGTGTGTGTGGTGCCTTATGATGGACTGTAGTCTTATTCACTGTATATTCCGTATATTGTATATTGTATTATTGGATACTTTTAAAGAAATTAATGAGCCACAAACTTTTTATATGCATATTTCATGTTTGTTTAATCACAGACCCAAAGCTCAGTCCTGTATATACTATAGGAAGGATATGTCTAGTTACTGGGCATTGTGTGGCTCGGTGGAAGGTTTCTCGCCAACCATGCGGAAGGCTTTTGTTCGATTCCCAGCCAAAGCCCAAAACCCCAGCCACCGGATGCAGTGCCAGTCCCAAGCCTGAATAAAATGCGCTGGTTGCATCATCCATGCCAGGTTGTTATGCGAATCGAATGGTCCACCTCTCAATGGGAGCAGCTGAAAGACTAACAACAACATGGGTATAGTAATGCAAATTGCCCTTGTGTATATTCTCCCTACTTACTGGATTTGACCAGAAGAGGGCCCTGCTTGTTAACATAAAGAAGAGCTCAGCAGTGTTGCAAGATCTGCTGTCCTTTCATGGCGTGAGCTGCACAAGGCGGCCAGCAGGAAGAAATCTGGAACACATTAAACAACCTGCTAGGCCTAGCTTTTTGGACAGAGGGGAAACTAGAGAAAGAAGGGGGGCTTGGGTTCGAGTTTATACAGAATGCATGATTGTTCATCGACTTCTTTTCCTCCTGCCTTACTTCCACTCCCTTTTCTCTTTCTCTCTCTCTCTCTCTCTCCCTCTCTCCTACTCAAACAAACACAAATACACAGATGACCCAACCCTCCCCCAATCCCAGTATGAGCCATAGACATCTACATTACTTTAAGGTAGTTGTCTTGCCACAGCTTGTTTATTCAGGGTCACATCGGTGTCGGAGATATCTGTACAAAACTGTGAGAGTCTCCCCCTATCGTGTTAACGGGACGATGGCCCAAAATGGATATGGATGGTTTGAAGAGCACACAGAGTCATGGAAATCATCCAGGCTGCCCATCCCCTTGACTGCATTTCGCTCTTGAATGTCCCTTCCAAAAAAAAATGTACACACTCCCAGAGGAGGATGCTTATAAGTAAAAAAAGAAAAAAGGGTTCTTTTCGGAATGAAGGGAAATTAGTGAAAGGCTGGGGATTATTTTCAGCACTCCTGACAATACTAGTTTACAACAACAGCACAATTTGATTCAGCTTGATGAGAGAGAGAGAGAGGAAGAGTCTGGGTTTGGGTTTGGTTTCACAGCATTACATTTCAGGGAATGAAATGCAAGAAAACGGTTTCTTCTCTGCCATAGCACATACCGTTGTTGAGATGATCTGCTGATAGGACATGTTACAGAAGATTATAGTTGGGTGCATGAGCACATTGTTCAGATTCCTTTTTTGTGTATTTTGTACAATAGATTGTTTTGTTTTTTCCTTCCACTGAAAAACTCAAAACCGCAAAGCATGAAAAAATAGAAGACAATAAAAACCCAAATGGAAAAAAATATATATTAGTACTTCTCTGGCTGTGCCTGGAACCTTTTTCATGGAGCACTGCTTTTTCCATTCAGCATTTTCCACAGAGCGTTCAGCAAAAGCATCAACCGTTATGAAGCCTTGGTTTTGTTTTGTGTGTAGCCGGATCAGTTTAAACACCGACCCCCTGTCTGCAAGCCCATGGGACTGTTTATGCACACGGCTTCATGAGACAGAAGCAGGCAAAGCAGGACTTCAGCCAGAGCTTACCGATGATCGGGTGTGTCTAAACGTATATCACATCTCATATCTCATTAATATGTCAAACCTGTTTTCCAATGAAAGAACTCATCAGCATGAATACTGGAAAAACAAAAAGAGAAGATTGGCTCTCGTTCCCGTTTAAACGTTGCACAAAACGCTGTACGGACTTTCACATACTAATGCTCCAGCTCGTGTTGCAATATGCAGTTCCAGTATGAAAAATCTCACCCTACTGGAAAAGACTCTGACGCACCACCTTAAATCTCCCTGCTGCACTCACTCACAGCTGAAGTTGCATCACAGGACTCTAAATAACAAACATGAAATAATAAAAGTTATCAGAAATACTTTAATAACTCCCATCATTTACTGGAGGTTAGTCTTATAAATATCTCTTTCAAAAACTCCTCACTTTAAACTCACTTCTATATTATGCGTGATGAATTGTGGATGCTGGTAGATCTTCTTCCCCATGGACATCACAGACAGGATTTCCTAACGTCTCTCAGAACCTCCTCATTCCCATCACGGTCTATTTCTCCGGTATGCTTTTTTTTTTCCACAGCACATCCACTGGCCTCCATCATCGATCCTCCTGAAGGATTTCACCTGGGCTGCTGCCAGACCACACATTACTTTCGCATCTGTTTATCTTTTTTTTCTTTTTTGTTTAATGCAAAAGTCACATATTTAAAAATGTCCTGGCTTGTTTAAAAGCAACTAATTCTATTGAAGGAAAAGATAAAATACACAATGATGAGGCAGCGTTCAAACTATAGATCACATAATGCCATGTTTATATGTTAGACACGCACTGGTATGTGGTGGACTACACAAGGACCAAAGGGGCGGTGGGGTGATCGGGTCAAATCTGGCCAGGAAGTCAGGGATCACTAGGGGTCATTTGCTTTTGGCATGCATTAAACCTTAACCCCTGGAACCCTGCCGACATTGCCTTCACTTATTTCCAAAACTGTCCTATAGTTGAACTAATATTCACACATGGCAGTATGAGCATGAGTAGGAATTATAATTTCAATATGCATAAGGAGAAAGACAAAAACCTGGACTAACTTAGCCATATTATTATAACACTGTGGGGCCATTTATTTTTTACTAAGGTGTGTGTGTGTGGGGGGGGTGTTAATGAACAATATTATTAAATACAAAATCATTAAGTGGAACTTATGTTATGCAAAAATGCACATTGTCTAACTCAATCTGCATAGATTTTCAAACTTGATAAAACAGTATAAAAATAATTTAATTTCATACTTCATCGAACAGCAATCAGTGTTGTGATGATGTTGGAATTTGCTAATTATATCACTGTTGGAATGTTATAAAGACAACATAATTTACAGAAATACTGTATCACTCACTCATCATCTATATCACTTGATCCTGTATACAGGATCGCAGGGGGCCTGGAGCCTATCTCAATAGACTCAGAGCACGAGGTCAGGGTGCCAGTCCACACACATACAGACACACACACTACAGGTAATTTAGGATCACCAATTAGCCTAATATGCATGATTTTGGACTGTGGGAGGAAACCAGAGAACCAGGAAGAAAACCCACCAAGCACAGGGAGAGGCAGAAATCTAACCTGGCTGGGAATCGAACCCAGACCCCGGTGGTGCGAAGCGACAGTGCTAACCACTAAGCCACTATGCTGCCTTTACAGAGATGTAATTCATATAAATATAAGTACAAGGAATATGTAAAAAGAGTGTTTGAGTTTCTTTGGAATTTTATATCAAATTATATCATACATTATAATAAGTAAGACTCAAGCAATCTCTGTCTTAACTGTAATTAAAGATAGGAAGAAACATCCATCCATTCATCTTAAATCTCTAATGCTATGGTTTGTGGGAGGTTTGGAGTCTGTCCCAGGGAGCTCAGGGCACGTGGCAGGGGGACGCCATGAGCAGAGTGCCACCATATCACATAACACACACACACACACAATTCGAAAATGCCAATCAACCTTCAGTGCATGTCTTTGGACTGTGGGAGGAAACCAGAGTACCAGGAGGAAACTCGCCAAGCACGAGTAAACACGTCAAAAGTAATAAATGCAGGTCATCTAGGAACTGAGATATTTGTTTCCATTCTTGTAAGTTTGGTTTATACTGTAATCTTTTTAGAGTAATTTGACATACTGTATATCAGAGAACATGTTTTTCAGAGATATATGACATGACGTGATTGTGCCAAATGGGTGGAGCTTAAACCTTCAGATAAAAATAGTGCATGAACTAAACATTTCTCTGTTGATGTTTTAATTGCTAAGAGAAAACATGTCATAAAAACAATTTATCTGAAAAAAAAAATACTGAGCAAAAACTGTTTCTCCGTTTAGTGCCAGCGAAACTGCTCCGCTTCCAAACTGAGATGTTAAAAGAGCCCCTCCACCCTCTCGCCATGCTGCACAAAGCTGCTGCGTGTTGAAGGCTTCGCAGTTATTTACACGTTTCCGAGGCCCCCTCCCTTACGGTAAATCAAAAGTGGTTGTTTTTCTATGGGAAACACCTACTGATGTGCACCGAGCGTGAAGCAGGATCTGCATGCACATTCCTGGTTTAACGGTTCAGCGGTGGCCAGCACATGCTCCCATGCTGATAATACAGCAAAAAGAAATGAAGCCTCTTTTTTTTTTTTTCATTTTATTATCCACAGCTTTGTATTTTCCTTCTCTGCATTTCCTGCCTGAGAAGTTACAGCAACACGGAAACAGCTTCCGAAGAGTAAATGATTGAGGTGTCGGTACAGAGAGCATCTCTAATGATGGAGTCTGTGTGGCTCATGTGTGTGTATGTGTGTGTGTGTGTGGAACCTTCTGAGCTTCTCCTCTGACTAAGTGAGCTGGATGAGGGAGAGGAAAATCCTGCAGACTCTGGCTGTGTCAGTGATGTGCGCCAGACCCAGTTTAAACCTGCTTCAGGGTCAAGGGACCCGTTAAAATCACAGAGCAATGCATGCGTTCAAGCTGAACTCAGCTGGATAAAGAGAGAACAAAGCCAAGGTCAAGTATGTGTGTGTGTTTAAAGGTAGAGGAACACAATGTTATTTCCAGATTTCTTATTAATTCTTATTTGATTCAAAACTATCAGACTGGCTGTACAGACGTCAGTGATAAGAACAACTTACTGATACTCGACATTATATCAAAAGTGACTGCCGGCATGATTCCGGGTAGCTACACTGAGGGAGGACGACGATATTGAGCTAGTGACAAGACATTCTCCATTCTCAATTCAATTCAATTCAATTCAATTTTATTTGTATAGCGCTTTTAGCAATTTTCATTGCCGCAAAGCAGCTTTACATAGTCAAAAGAATTATTTAGGTTTGTATGAAATGTGAATTTGTATGAATCAAAATGGTCAGTTTGTCCCTGGTGAGCAAGCCGAGGGCGACAGTGGCAAGGAAAAACTCCCTGAGATGGTAAGAGGAAGAAACCTTGAGAGGAACCAGACTCAACAGGGAACCCATCCTCATTTGGGTGAAACAAAAAGCAGTAAATGATCTGCATTTATACAGTGTGTAGGGTGGGAGGCAGTTCAGCTATAATAGCTGATGTTAATTGATGTTAATATGGAGTCCAGGTAGTTATTGAAGACCCAGGTAGACTTGTAAGAAGTTCCAGTCATTAACTATCGAACTGTCAAGTCCCCAGAGAAACAGTTGCCAACACCAGTCAAGGCCAGAACCATTTTCTAGGTAGAGAGAATCATTCCCAGACACCAGACGCATCCCAGAGAGACACACGGGGCATCCATGTGACGAGATCTTCAGCCAGAAGCGGGGCACCAGGATGGGTCAGACAGGTCCGGAGGGCAGAGGGAGTCTGGATCACTGGCAGCTCAGGAACGACATGTGTAGCTCGACAGAGAGAGAGAAAAGGGAGTGAAAGGGGGAGACAGGAGGAGAGAAGAAAGAGAAAGAGGGGGGGAAAGAGAAGAAGAGGAGAGATGGCAGTTAGGTATGGTCACAGTCACACAATGTATAATGTGAATGTATATTAACTGTAGCGTGCAAGCAGAGACTCCGGCAGGACTAACTATGACAGCATAACTAAAAGGGAGGAGCCAGAAGGAAACACAAACATGAGGGCTTCCTGACATGTAAAGCAAACAATCACCTCACCGTCAGCAAACCTGAGTGATCAATGAGAGTGAGGAAGACAGCATCCAAACATACCAGTTTACCATAATACTCTACGTCCATGAGTCCCCCAGATCTGCTCCTTTACCTATGGCAAATCTATTTATAAAAATGCTCGGCTAAATAAATAGGTTTTTAGCCTGGACTTAAACACTGAGACTGTGTCTGAGTCCCGAACACTATTTGGAAGACTATTCCATAACTTTGGGGCTTTGTAAGAAAAAGCTCTGCCCCCAGCTGTATTTTTCATAATACGCGGTACTGACAAGCAGCCTGCATCCTTTGATCGAAGTAGGCGTGGCGGATCGTAAGACACTAGCAGTTCGCTCAGGTACTGCGGCGCGAGACCATTTAATGCTTTATATGTCAAGAGTAGTATTTTAAAATCAATGCGAAATTTCACAGGGAGCCAATGGAGTGAAGATAAGATAGGGGTGATGTGCTCATATCTTCTGGTTCTGGTGAGGACTCTCGCTGCTGCATTTTGGACTAGCTGAAGCTTATTTATGCATCTAGCTGAACAACCAGACAGTAAGGCATTACAATAGTCCAACCTAGAGGTGATAAAAGCATGAACTAGTTTTTCTGCGTCGTTTAGCGACAATAAATTTCTTATTCTGGCAATATTTCTGAGGTGAAAGAATGCTATCCTGGTAATATTATCTACATGTGCTTCAAATGAAAGGCTGGAATCAATAATCACACCAAGGTCTTTCACTGTTGCATTTGATGGAACAGAAAGGCCATCTAAAGTTACGGTATGATCTAAAATTTTACTCCTAGCTGTATGCGGTCCTATGACTAGAACTTCTGTCTTATCCGGATTTAGCAGAAGGAAGTTAGTTAGCATCCAATTTCTTATGTCCTGCACACATTGCTCAATTTTAGTAAGCTGTTTTTTCTCATCAGGTTTTGCTGAGACATATAACTGTGTATCATCAGCATAACAATGAAAACTAATACCATGCTTACGGATTATGTTGCCCAGAGGAAGCATGTAAAGGGAAAAAAGCAGTGGACCTAAAACTGAACCCTGCGGAACGCCAAACTCCACTAGAGAACATGCAGAATAATCACCATTTAAGTCTACATACTGATAACGATGGGTCAGATAGGATCTGAGCCAGGAGAGGGCTGTACCCTTAATTCCCACTACATTTTCTAATCTGTGAAGAAGAATAGCGTGATCAACAGTGTCAAAAGCTGCACTGAGGTCAAGTAATACAAGCATAGTTACACAACCCTGATCAGAGGCCAATAGAATGTCATTTACTACTTTAACGAGCGCCGTCTCTGTACTGTGATGAGGCCTAAATCCTGACTGATACAGTTCATGTATGCCATTCCTATGTATATATGAGCATAGCTGCTCCGCTACTATCTTTTCCAGGATCTTAGAGATAAAGGGGAGGTTTGATATTGGTCTGTAACTGGACAGCTGACAGGGGTCGAGGTCAGGTTTCTTAATTATTGGTTTGATAACTGCTAATTTAAAAGATTTTGGAACATATCCAATGCTGAGTGAAGAATTAATTATTCTCAACAGGGGTTCTATTATTGCTGGTACTATCTGTTTAAGAAAATGTGTCGGTACAGGATCTAATATACAGGTTGATGAATTTGAAGAAGAGATGAGTGAAATTAGTTCATTCTCTTCAAGGGGAGTAAAGTATTCTAGGTTCTGGTCTGACATGGCTAGATTAACATCTGCATCAATTACATTGTTCGGTTTCAAAACCTCAATTTTATGCCTAATATTTACAATTTTATTATTAAAAAAGTTCATGAAGTCCTCACTATTGCATGATGTTGTTGTGGAGATTTCTGCAGTGGTCTTATTTCTGGTTAATTTGGCTACAGCATTAAATAAGAATCTAGGATTATTTTTATTTTCTTCTATAAGAGTGGAGAGATATGTTGATCTAGATACACTAAGAGCTTTTCTATAGTTCAGGATGCTCTCCTTCCATGCTATTTGAAATACTAGTAATTTAGTTTGACGCCATTTACGTTCTAATTTCCGAGCGGTCTGTTTTAAAGTGCGCGTGTGATCGTTATACCAGGGAGCAAGTTTTTTATCTCTAATAATTTTTCTTTTGACTGGAGCTACATTATCTAGGGTATAGCGAAATGTCGACTCTAAATATTCAGTCGCCTGATCGAGTTCTGTGGGGTCAGACGGTGATCTAATCGAAGTTGGGAACTCTGGGAGATTACTGATAAAACTCTGTTTGGTAGTTGATGTGAATGTACGTTTCATACGGTAGCGCGGCGCTGTGTGTACATTATTATTGTGACACACTTGCAATGAGACAAGATAGTGATCTGAGATAACTTCAGATAGTGGTATTGTGAATAAATTTCTTATACTTAATCCAAATAATATTATTAAATCTAAAGTGTGACCTGCTTTATGAGTGGGTCCTACTACACACTGATTTACTCCTACCGAGTCCAGTATAGACATAAATGCAGTTCTCAGAGGGTCTTCTGGGTTTTCAAAATAAATATTAAAATCTCCAGCAATTAACACTTTGTCTACAGAAATGACTAGGTTTGAGAGGAAATCTGCAAATTCACTAAGAAATTCCGAGTACGGCCCTGGAGGTCTGTAAATGACAATTAGCGGGATCGACTGAGCTGACTTAATATAGTTAAATATTAATTCTCCTCCTCTGCAGGTGTGATCATAGCCTGGAGTAATGCAGATCAGACTACAAGAAATCAACATAGACTGTATAGAATGTACTGTAAAGGTCACATTTACCCCGGGTGAGTAATGTCAGCATACCACCAAGAAGGATGAACCACATCCAACAGGAGTAACTGTGGATGCTAGAGGAAGTCGTCTAAAGGGATGTCCGGGTGCTAACCCAGATTGTATCCAAAAAACATAAAACCACAGCTGCCCAACTCACTGCAGAATTAAATGTGCACCTCAACTCTCTTGTTTCCACTGAAACTGTCGTCGGGAGCTCCACAGGGTCAACATGGCCGGACTGCTATAGTCAAACCCTTGGTAACTCGAGACAATGCCTAACGTCAGTTTCAATGGTGCCAGTAGCAAAAGTCTTGGACTAGGTGAAACATGTATTGTTCTCTGATGAGTCCACCTTCACTGTCTTTCCCACATACAGTGTGGAGAAGCTCCAAAGAAGCGTACCACCCAGACTTTTGCATGCCCAGAGTGAAGCATGGGGGTGGATCAGGGATGGTTTGGGCTGCAATATCATGGCTTTTCCTAGACCCAATACTTGTGCTAGATAGGTGTGTCACTGTCAAGGTCTACTGAACCATTCTGGAGGACCATGTGCACCCAGTGGTTCAAACATTGTATCCTGAAGGTGGTGCCGTGTATCAGAATGATAATGCACCAATACACACAGCAAGACTGGTGACAGAGCGGTTTGATGAACATAAAAGTGAAGTTGAACATCTTCCATGGCCTGCACAGTCACCAGATCTAAATATTATTGAGCCACTTTGGGGTGTTTTGGAGGAGCGAGTCAGGAAACCTCCACCAGCATCAAGTAGTGACCTGGCCACTATTCTGCAAGAAGAATGGCTCAAAATTCCTCTTCATCTGCAGGGCTGCTTTCGGGGGACCCAACAAGTGAAAATCATATGGAGCGAGATCAGAACTATAGGAAGATGTTTCATCATCTCAAAGCAAAGCTTTTGCAGAGTGTCGACAGTGTGGGCAGAAGAGTGTGGACGTTCGTTGGCAAGCATGCAAGATCACAACTCCTTTAAATAGCAGTCTGTTTAATTCCAAGTTCAGCTTTTCAATAAGCATCTCATTGTAACGAGTACAGTTGATTTTTGGACCTTTTTCCTGATAATGTTCCCATGCTGGGAATGTTACTCGCCCTTGAGAATCTCAAAAAGCTGTTAGCATCAATTTTCCTGCTGATGGTTGATTTTTAAACTTTTTCTTGGTCAGTGATTAAGGATGGTTCTGTTCCATACTTGAGTGTTTACTCTCGGGCTCGTAGTGATGGATTCTCGTCTCGTTACCAGTATTGACTCAATTTAAGAAATTTTTTCATTACCTAGAGTATCGTTCCTAATTTTCTTAGCAGAAATGTGGCCCTTCTTTCGTGCAAATCACAAGTGGAGCAAATGAACAAATGAACTGATGTAACATGTTCACACCTGTACAGTAGTGACTGGGAAGACAGTGGCCTTGAACAGCCAGAAGTTTCAATGTGACTGGAGTGCGGATAATTTTTGACTCACCCCCTAGGAAAAAAAACAACAACAAATATACATTTGTTTTAAAATGGAGGTGCAAATGAAAAGAATTCCAAAAGAGGAGAGACATAGCTGGGTATGAAAATTAAAGGGAAAACAGTTTAAACAAGTTTTTCGGTCTCCAAACTGGGTTTAAAGCCAGTTTTTATGAGATATGTCACAGTAATAGAAATGGCAGAGAAAAAAAATGGGCTACGATTTGCCAAGCAATCTGGCAGTGGTAGAAACGTCAGAAAGAAAAATGAGGCTGAATATTACAAGTGAAAAGATCAGGGGTAGTTCTAAAAGTAAGGGCTGTGCATACAAGTTAATAAATTATATTTATCACATGCACAATGTGTGTGTGTGTGGGGGGGACCAAATCATTGAAATGACATCCTTGTTAAAATGAAAGAATATTGCACCCAGTCTTGCAAGTATGGAATAAATCTTCTTTATTATGTCTAAGAATGTCCAAACATAACTTTCTATTAAAGAAACAACACTTCTACATTGAATTTGACACACCTCTCCATCTCTCTCATGCGAACATCTGTAGACTTGTGTAGATAATACAATATGTGTACAGGAGAGGGTGGATGTTGGACACACACACTACTGGCCTCTAGGATGGAGAAGAGGCCCTGAGCACAGCGTTACGCCCCAATACTGCACTCTCTGCTCTTAGCCCTCTTATCGAAGACAGCTGTTAGAAGCAGGACATTTAAGACAGTCCTGAGGACTCTCGTCCCTGCACACTTAAATGTTTTCCCTGCTCCATTTTTTTCTCCAACTGGACACAGAGATCATCACTGCCATTGTCCTATCTTGCACGGATTGAAATGTCTACCGATGAGATGTTAAAAGGCGACAGACAGGAGCTCTACTTTCAGCAGCCTTATAATAAAGACTGACGTACCGGTCGGCTCGGCTATAATGAGAGCTCACGTAATTGTTGTGAAAGGGTAACTTTATAATGGGGAGAAGAAGAAAAAAAATCTAACAAAAGCAGTCTCTGGTTTCAATTAAGGGTCCATCCCCCATCATGCAGGGGAGGAAGAGCAGGAGGGAAGAGAAAGAATGTATATGTTGTGGAGGTTGGGCTTTTACACAGGCTAAGGAAGTAAGATATTCACAATGTCTGAGAGTTTCGAAGCTGGCAGCAATGTCAGAATCTCATCTGGAATGCATAACACCCACCGTTTCATGAGATCTGGCCGCTAACCAAGAGTGGGGGTCTGAAAGCTGTATGGATGGGTGTTTTAAACCCATGTGCATTGGTGAAAGAGGTGTGGGTCAGATCACTGTGGAAGCACCACTTCTTTCTCTCTCTTACTATTTTCTCTTCATTCTTCATTCCCTCTCTGATTTCAAATCCTGCTGATTGGAAAAACAGTTAGAGTGTGTGTCAGACTTTCTTATAAATCTCCAAATGAGTCAGGAGCATGCATGTGGCATCGCCTATATTCTTATATTTCATAAAAATACTGGCCGAACCAATTTCCATAACACTTTACAAAGTGACAATTGCCAGGGGAAACTTATTTTTAGGCTTAATATAAACATATACTGTACATACAGTATACATGCATACACATACACAGCCTAATCGTATAAACAGTATGAACAAAAGAGCTGTGCATGTTTAAAAAGTTTATGTAGCATTTTGTTAACTTTTGGATTAGTGAACCTATTTTCCATCTGCCTGTCTACTAACGTGAAGCTGTGCTGTGGCAAGAATAAGATCAGATGCAACACTTCTGCTTTTTAACTTTACACCTGATATTCATTCTATAAGGAACGATAGACAATTAAAACATTGCGCCGTCTTGATGATAACAGATGTTTCATGTTATTGAAAGTTCACAAATCAAATCAAACAATCTATATTATAGTGCGTACCTTAACATTAATCTATACAGTAAATACTGAAAAATAACATTCTGAACAAGACTTAAAGTTATTGTGTCATTAGAAAGATGAGACAAATGATCACAAACATTTGTGGATACACTGACCATCACACCCACATGCACTCTGCATTCCATTACAGATTTAGTTCCGCTTTGCTGTTATCATAAACTGCAATCCCCTGAGAACGCTTTCCACTACGTTCTGGATGGATTTGTGTTCATTCAGCCACTAAAGCATTAGTGAGGTCAGCACAGATGCTGCATGAAAAGGTCTGGTGTGCAGTCAGTGTTCCAATTCATCCCAAAAAGCGATAAGCAGGGCTGGGATTGGGTGCAGGCCAGTCAAGATCCTCCTCTCCTTCCTTGCCAACAAAGGTCTTTACGAACCTCGCCATGTGCACAAAAGCATCGTCATGCTGGGACAGGTACGAGTCCTTTTGCTCTAGTGAAGAGAAACTGTAATACAAAAGCATTCTAGAGATTTATGCGCTTTCAACTTTGTGACATCATTTTGGGAAAGACCCACATATGGGTGTGATGTTCAGCTGGTCACATAGTTTTAACAGTGTAGAGTATAGTCTGGCAATAATCTGTAGTGTATGTGAAACTCATTTATTAGTTATTTGTGAAATTCTCCAGATTAAAATTGCATATCTTTTACTTACTCACTCACTCAGTCTGTACTGCTTAATCCTGTAATCAGGGTCAAAGGGGGCCTGGAGCCTATCCCAGGAAACTTAGGGCACTTTGTCAATCACTGACAAAGATATAATTTCAATAAGCACTAAAAAAAATAAATAAATAATAATAATAATAATAATAAGCAAGGAATTATCCTAGACGAGAAAAAGTCACAGAATAAAGCCTAATAAAGGCACAATTCCATTTTTACTGGCACTAAGGTACTTGGATGCACAAGACACTAGGACTTGTGTTATAAACATGCTTGGATTTCAAAGATCTTTTTAGAAATCCCAGATAAAAAAGGAAACCTAAGTTGGGGAATAGTTTAAAACTGTAGGAAAATATGGAAAAATGTAGTGCAGAACCTTTTAACACCTGGAATGCAACAGCGGGAGTTTTTAATTTGTTTCTTTCTGCAACAGGAAGCCAGTGGAGTGACCTCAGTAGGGGGTCTCATTATAGGTTGATTATATGGGTTATGACCCGAGTGAGCTGCAAACCTGAATTCTGAAAGCTGTGTATGGGAGATACTGCATATGAAGCCCAGAGCAGAGACTGCAATCATGTTCAGAATTAGTATGAGATTGAGCAGATTGGGTACAGACAGGGAAATCCGGCTTTTTTTCACTGATTCAGATCGATTGCCTCAACATCAGAGTCAAATCTTTCAGCTTCAAATCCAGATCCAAACCAGACAAATTTTGAATATTTTGACTGATAAATGCTCTTCTTTGCCTAACATTGTCTGCAGTGGTTTTATATGAAATATGCATTCTATCTTTTAATTGAGAAAAAATTCTTATAGCCCAAAAAAAGAAGAACAAGCTCTCAGTTCATCGTCAAATGCTCACATTCACTTGAACACGCCACAACTTTAATCTTTAGTAAAAAAAAACTTTCACTAAAAACACAGACACATTGAGTTTTGGTTTCCTGCGACTGAATCTCAGATCGCTTTTGCAGTATTCATAAGGGAGGTTCAGTTCCCTCATGGAATATCCTATGCAGGTACAAACAAAAAGAACAGGAAGCCATTTTAATTTAAAGGGTTTCTTATTCACTTCATAGATTTTGCATGCATTTTACTCGGATCATGTGAAATATGAATAAACTACATCACCACATTCGCTATAGCCTCTTTAATCTGCCTAAAAATGTTATTCTGAAAAGTGTGAGAAACTTAACCAGATGCTCACAGGCTACTGGTGATTTCTGTGCAGACAGCGAAGCGAATCTAGCCAGAGACATAAATCAGGTCATCTTTGAACATGGATCAATTGATGGTCTACATTATTTTCTTTTACCTTTAAAATACAGTTAAAAACAGATCAAAATAGAAATAGCTTTGACGTGATGGATTGTGGGTAATTTTCAGTGCTGTGCCACACTGACTACTGGAAAAGAATTCTATGTAAACAAAGAGAAGTATCGAGAGTCTCCTGATCAGTACCTTAAACGACCTTAATGTGTGAAGTGTGTGTGTGCATCCATAATCAATGGTCCGTTTTAAGCCAGCTGTATCAGACACAAAGAGATAGAGAGAGAGAGAGAGAAAGAAATTTACTACAGGAACTGAAAGAAGACCAACACCCAGGAATGAGCTAATCATTTGGCAATAACAAGGCTCATAAGAGCAGAGAAAAAGCCTCCTACCTTTCTTTCGTGTCGGGTCATGTGACCTATTTGGCATGCGGTCGATCTATCTAACAGGAGACATGCCTACCGGTAATAGATTGATACAATGAAAGCCTTCTCACCCACACAAAAAGCTAGTATTATTATCAAGAATTCGTGACTAAAATGTTACCAGTCTTGATATCATGTGTAACCCCAAGGTGATATTATCGGTTTGTAATGTAGACGAGAGTGCACCATGGACTTTCACTATGAACTGTCGCAATCTTAGTGAACTTTGGCTGAGAGCTGCTCTCAGACAACACGATTTCAGAGACGAGGCAGATGTCAGCGCTCGGCAGACTGAATTCCGTCTGGATTCCTCCCCCTCACTGCATGGCAGGAGTCTGAGGACCCCTCTCAAACCTGCAGTAGGCGTGTGTGCTGATGACACAGGCTCAAAACAGGAAGTCAGGGTTAATGTCTAGCAGATGGTGGAGGTGATTGAAGTGCCAGGATCTCTGACTTTCGTCATGGTCTGTGACTGTGATTTGTTTGGGTATTGTTTACTATCAGTCTGGGTGAGGCAGAGATGTTGACTTGAGCACCTCACATTGACGATGGAAAAAGCTTTTCCTTGCAAAAGTTTTGAAGGGTAAGATAAAAAATTTGGGTTAAGGCTGCAATGCCAATGGTCACGTTTGATCATTGCACAACTGGCTCTCTTGTTTGACCTCAGCTGCAGAAATGCCAGCAGCTGCGGTCTGGAGTAAAATGTACAACTAAGATGTGGCACAGGCTTGACACAGAGCGACAACAATGCTGAGAGGAATTCATTGAGCTGTCTATTCGTAGCCTTGACATCAGTGTGTGTGTGTGTGTGTGTGTGTGTGTGTGTAACTGAGAAAAAAGTTGGTACACCACCATTTTATGTAGTGTAACTGCCCACTGCTTTCACTGAGACTGCCTTGGGGCCCCTTTAGCTCCGCCTTTGAGATCTGTGGCCTGTTATCTGATAGTCACTAAGTGGTGAAACATAAACAAAGAGAGAGAGAGAGAGAGAGAGAGAGAGGAGACAGAAAAGAGTTCAGAGATTTCAAAGATCTCGAAGATCTAAGAGGTTCCCTTTCACTACAGGAACTGGGCAAAGTCCGGAGATTACAAAGTGAGAAAGATCAAATAAAGAAAGGCAAAACTGCAAGTAAATCATTATTGTTTATTGTGATAGAGAGCCATTGTAACTTTTTTTTATTATTTTATTTTCTCTTATAAAAAGATGGGTGTGCTGTGCAAACCTAGGAGTTTGGAACCTAGGAATCTGTGCATCACTGTTTTAAAAGTGTAGGTCATATGGGAAGAAAATGTATCTCGTGAATCTCAGGAATCTTCATGGCACATGAATTACCCCAGCATATGCAAACATATATGCTAAAGTGCATGATGATGATGATGATGATGATAATTTAGCAAAATTCAGAGTAATAACACCTCAGACTTTGTGCTCATCCATTTCCAGACTGATCCTTCATGGACATACACTCCCATGACATAATTCTGCCCCATGCCCAAGTTTGTTACTGGCTTCGATCATTCCAGTGATCACTCTGCAGTGGGTGCCGCCATTCCTCTCCTCTTACTACAAGCCCATGTGAGGTTTCCACTGCAGCTGTCTCAACCAGATGTGCATGCAGTTGGCCAGCCCAGGCCCTCATTCCCTCTGATCAAGTGCACTTTTGACATTACTGAATGATTCTGCACAAGGAAATGTTCAAGACAGCATAATTAATTTTTACAACTTTGAAGACGTAGTATTTATTAAGATGGAACCACATGGTCTGGCTATTATACCCTGCCAGGAGGATTTGTTGTTGTGTATTGTTCGAAATCAGCCTCACACGTAGTAAACACATGGATGTAGTTACAACAGATGTACAGCTTAACTTTATAGAAAAGACAGCTTCATGCAGATGGACAAATGCAGGATGTTGTCCGTACGTAAATGTGTCTTAAATGATCACATCCAGGATAGGGAGTGATTATATGGCTATGATATACCGCAAAAATGTCTTGTCAAACTGATTGTGAAAAAAGGTCAGAAAATAAGAATTTATGCAATTTTTTTCATTCCTTTTGAATTCGTTTTGCCATTCCTGCTGTATGATAGTTTACAATGGACATGACCTAATGGCTAGTACACATCCACAGTAAAAGGCTAACACTAAAAATATAGCCTTTTATAAACGCTATTGTATGATTAAAATGAATTTTAAACTGAGGAACTTATCAGGATGCTGTTTTCCAAGTTGTGCATTTGATTTCTTTGTATTGTACACAAGTAACACTGACACATACATTGTTTGCAATACTGGCAGAAGTTACATAAGGGCCACATATTAAAATGTTCACCCTGACAGTAGTGTCATCTTCATGAATTCCTGGTTATGTGTATTGTAGTTGCACTTTGCTGGCACAGACAGAAATCAGTGGTGTTTTCAGATACAACTGCGTACAATGTGTGCAGTGAGTCACACGTAACCCTGCACTCAATACAGCACTCATACTGTACCACCAAGGGAGCAATAAGCAGATCACCCACAAAGGGATATTTATATTTATGGCCCTTTTTGCCACCTGCTGTGTTGAGTCAGAGCACACCAGAGTTATTGCCCCACTGCAGTTGCTAATGGTCATCCTTCTCTTAGCCACAGTCTTCCATTTGTGTCCAGGCTGTAGATTCAGGACTTAGACCTCAGAGCCAAACCACAGTTCGAGGCCTGGCTCCAAGAAATGCCTTCACCACTGTATTTACAAACATTGCTCTAGCAAGAAGGAGCCTTGCCATAGTTCTGTTGGAGAACTGTGGTGTGGTGACGCACAGCGCAGTGACAATTTTCTGCAGCACTGTTCCATGTTTTAACTGCTACTACAGATCATAGGGTCTTGTTTAGGCAATGCACTGACATTATGTTAATCGCTAAAGTCAGATTGCCAAAAAATTAAACTAACAACAGTTACTCACTGCATATATTTCACAGGCATGTACAGTGGTTGTGTTTTCAAAATCCTGCAACAATCTAATACCGACTATCAGTAATGAGTTATATACTAGCCTGAAACACTGAATTAGCTGGACATGTTTTCCAAACTAATGCATTTTACACGGTATACTGTACAATGTATACAACACCGAAATATCTATTTTAGCTATCTATTTTAAATTTACATGGAATCTACTATACATTGACTGCATAAAAGTATCATTGATTGAATCAATTAATTTCTTTAATCATTTTCATACCTGCTATCTCAGTTTTTGCACATGCTTGTTTGGGTTTTCTCCAGGTTTTCTCTTCACTTTATTAAAACATGCAAATACTGTCAGGTCCATAAACTTTGGAACAAACAAAGGTTGTTTGCATTTGCCTCTGTACACCACCACACTGAATTTAAAATGAAAGTTAAGATACAAGGATGTGTCAAAGCTTATCTGCACTCTATTTATTTAAAAACTTCTGTTGGCAGGCACTGCTTTGCAGGTGCCAACATGTCACTTATGTTCATTTGTAACAGAAGTGTGAACAATAATAGAGGCCCTATTTGTGATTTGCACAAAAAGAAGCGCAGCGTGCAGTGATGTGTTTCTAGTGGTCCAAAGGTCCAGTATGGAATAGTGTTTGGATATCCGCAAACAAAATTTAGACCAATACTCTAAGGAAGGTGAAAGTTTCTTAAAGAGAATTAAGCAATGCACTGACGTTGTGTTAAGCAGTGAAGTCAAATTGCTAAAATAAAATTTATTGCGATTGCTAACTGCATATACTATTTCACATGTATGTACAGTGGTTGTGTTTCAAAAGGCTTATCATTGTGAATTCATGATACCACTGTCAGGGTGGACATACACAAATATGGGCTTTATGTAACTTCTGCCATTATTGTCAACAATGTAATGTTCGTCTTGTGTTACATGTGTACAATACAAGGAAGTCAAATGCACAACTTAAAAATAGCATCCTGATGAGTTCCCCAGATTGAAATTCTGGAGATCATATTAATCATACAATGGCATTTATGATAGGCCATATTTTCAGTGTTACCCTTTTCGTGTGGATGTGTACTAGGCCCTTAGGTCATGTCCCTTGTAAATTAATATATAAAATGGGCATGCCGAAACTTAATATTATAAATTGCATTCATTCATTACTATGGGCCTGAGAGTAAATGGCAAAAGATGGAATGGAAACATCCTCAATCACTGACCGAGAAAAAGTTTAAAAGCCAACCATCAGCTGGAAAATTGATGCTTAAAAGAATTTTCTAGGATTCTCAAAGGCCAGTATTGGAACATTATCAGGGAAAAGGTTCAACAATCAACAGTGCTCGTTACAGGGCGATGCTTTTTGGAGAGCTGAGGCCTAAACCTTGGATTAAACACAGAGGACTGTAATCCAAGGGCTATACTCTGTGCTCGGATTCAGGAAAATGTTGGCAAAACTTGCAGATGGCTAATGATCCAAAAAGATAAAGTTAAAGCTACCCAAGGCAAAGAATTGGGATATTGTTCACTCAGTCACCTGCTCTCAACACAACAGAGCATGCTTTTCACTTACTAAAGCCAAGACCCAGAACCAAGCAGCAGCTGATGGCAGCTGCAGTAAGGGCCTGACAAAGCATCTGAAGGTGGTAAACTCAGCATTTAGTTCTGTGCATAGGTTCCAGATTTCAAACAGTCCTTGACTGCAAATGATTTTCAAATGATTCACCAATGTATTAAAGGTAATCCTCATGTTTGTAATTATGTAAATATGTTCCATTATTTATAAGCCCCCAAAACATATGTGTGTATGAAAATGGATGTAGTTGCTGAATTTGTTAAAGTCCCTTGAATAAAAAACCCTCACTCTTGAGAGTTTTAATCTTGAGTATTTAATTTTAAATTGAATCAGTGGTGTACAGCAAACAAATACCAAAAACATATGTTTGTTTCAAAATTTATGGTCCTAACCGTAAGTGGATTGGGTACCAGGCATGATTAAAGTGTGGCATCTCATCCACTCACTCATCATTTATACTGCTTTACCCTGTATCCCCTACGAGCAATTTGGGGAAATCCATTAGCCTAAACGGCATGTCTTTGGACTGTGGGAGGAAACTGGAGTACCTGAAGGAAACCCACCAAGCAGAGGCAGAACATGCAAACCCCATGCACACAGACCTGTGGTGGGATTTAAACCCAGACCCTGGAGGTGCGAGGCAACAGTGCTAACCATCAAACCACCAGGGCATAGTTTTTGAATCTGTCTCAAACCTACCCAGGACAAGGAGGTTACAAAAGGTGAATGAATGAACAGGACTTAATTTGTCACAGTGCTGGATGCTATAAGAAGTGTACAGTATAGAGTTTGATTAAGAATATTTTGCTTTTGTCACCAGGAAGTGTGAAAATGGTGTGAAATAGTTTTTTTTTTTTCATTCCATACAAATGTGAATGTCTGAATAAACCTAGATCAGCATGTAAAAGCTTTTGCCTCAGTTGAGTTCCACACTTTATAGCATTGGAGTAAAAACCCACATGGAAGGGTGAACATGGTGTAAACATGGCGGGACTCTGAGTCACTCCCTCACCAGCCCTGCTGCGCGCGAGAGGTCTGGCAAAGTTTACGCGCAGCTCTCCCACCCCAGCTGTCGGAGTAAATAGGGGTGTTGTTACACACGCCGGCATTCTGGGCATACCACGGGGCCACTAGGAGGGGCACGCGCACACACACACACACACGCGCGCGCGCGCGCGCACAGTATTCCATTAAATATCTGTGGGCAAAAATAGGCGCGCGCGCGCGCGAAACCCTTCTGAGCGCGCGTCCGTGTAAAAGTTAATATTTCACCGAATAAAGTGCGATTTGCAGTTGAGTACGTATTAAACACTGCTCAATAAAGTCGTAGTAAGTTCTGAGAGGCGCCAAAACACTGTAGTAGGAGTCCCAGTCAAGTACGCGCGCGCGCGTGTGTGTGTGTGTAGAGCGCGCGGCAGAGGCGTGTGTGGTGACGTCGAGGCGCTCACAGGGCGGTGTTCTCACGTTCCTGAAAAAAAAAGAAGGGGCAAAAGAAAATCCACATCTGGAATCCAGAGCCCGTGGTTTGGAGGAATCTATACTGGGATCTCGTAGTAAAGGTGGCTCGGTGTTTTTCTCCCGATTCCTCTTTTTTTCAAGGATTCTACACTACAGCTTGTAAGTTTGTTGTTGTTGTTGTTGTTGTTGTTGTGTTTACAGTTTGCTTAGAACATTCCCATGTGCATCTGTAGGATTATCAGCAGCGCAGGAGTTGGGGTTCACCGTTACTTTTCCACGTGGAAGAAACTTATAGTTTAACAATTTAAAATAGTTTACTTTTTAAATTGCAGCAGGATATTCTAGCATATATAAGGGAGGGTTTTTTTCCTTTATCTTTTGCTCAACTTTATTCTGTGGATTGTGTTGTGCATGTGTGTGTGTGTGTGTTTAGCTTTTAATTAATATTCTGCGCATAGCCCACGCCCCACATCCCAATCCTCTACTTCTCGCGGAAGAACACAATCACTTTGATAGTTTGAAAAACTCGCTTTTGATGGACAGATAAAATAATGTATATGTTTTATATATCTATATTTTTAGATTTTTCACTAAGCAGTGATTTTTTAAAACATAATCGTTACACGTTTGTGTATACAAACTTGAAAGTCTATCCTTGTCGCATCTTTTTTATTATCTTTAAATATCTGTGTACTCAAGTGTTTACATCATTTCAGTGTTTTTTTCCCTCCTCTTCCTTCTTACTACGATTCGTTTTTAAACTTGAAGTTCAATATCATTTTGCAATAAGAAATAACAGCAGCGCCCCCTGCTGGTGAGATAATTAACTGCATATAAAAATGACCTTTCAACAGCAGGGGTCTGGAACTGCTCCTCTCTAAATGCTCTGCTGCCACTTTTTTTGCCTGTGTGTGTGTGTGTGTGTGTAGGTTAACGCAACCATGCTGGTCGTCCTGATCGGAACAGTCCTTTTTCACCTCCTGGATCTGATTCTGCTCCTCATTTCTACATCTGTAAATGTGAGCATGCATGTTTGGATGTTGCACTGTGTACCTCACTTTGTTGTGTAGGTTATGTATTAAACTGATTGACATGCCCTGGGTATGGCTTTATTTCTTCCAAGGCTTGGAGGACAGACAATTCAAATAGATATGACCTTTGGTATCAGTGCTCACTAACGAATGGAGAAACCGGGTGCACAAATGTTGATTATAAAGGTAGGCATTGAGACATTAAAAACAAAAATACATTTGAAATTTTAGAATGCTAAGGCTAATAGTTTGGTCTGTTGTTTTGTTATTTTAGATGCACTGCAGGCAGTACAGGGTCTGATGGTCCTAGCCACAATCTTCTGCCTGCTGTCTTTAATCTTATTCGTGTGGCAACTCTTCACTTTGAACAAGGGTGGACGATTTTTCTTCACTGCTGTCTTTCAGATCCTCTCCAGTAAGTATTTCAACAAGATTATAGATGCCTGCCATTGCTGTGATAGAAAAAATGATTGTTGAAGATAGAACGGGTGTGTCCCATCATTTCCTTTAATGTCCCGCTTGTGCTTGTAGGCCTGTTTGTGATGAGTGCCGCTATAGTGTACACGGTGATAATACCAGTAGACCTGACGACAGAGCACTCGTTTGGCTTTGCCTTTGTGCTAGCCTGGCTGGCGTTCCCTCTTACTCTGATAAGTGGCCTCATTTACATCGTTCTAAGGAAGACGGAATGAAGGAGCAGCGGTGAGCCTTCCACTGTCATCACTGAGCATGTCCACAGACCCAAATGGCCTTCTCCTACTGGCTTGTATAACAATGCCAAATGCAAGACCTTGCAAAAGTGACAAATCATGAAGATCCAAATCAATGATGACTCAATGAGGACAAGTCTGTGGCTTGTGATACTATTTATATCACTTTTACATAGTTCTTGTACATATGAATGTTGAAACCTTGTTCATGAAGGCCCATATTTTGAAGTTGACCACAAAGAAGACAATATAAAGATCATTCTTATTCTTGTGTGTTTAACTTCGTATCTTGTATCTAATAGAAGTTCATTCTTAAATTCCAATTTCACATTGATTGTATAATGAATTGTGCCTATTTTATGTGATAAACCAAAAAAGTTTTTTTTTTTTGTTCTGTTAATGTTTTTAAATAGTGAAATGGTGCTATGTTTATTGTGGCCTTCAATTAATTGCTAGATATACCTATAAGCTCAAATTTTTTAATTTGAGCAAAAATATATTTTATGTTGTGTATTGTATGTGTGCCAAAATATACATTCTAAAGCTAACTGTTTTTTTCTGTATGCTTTGTAATAATATTTTTTAAAAACAAATAAACAAATAAACATATTTTTCTGCCTGATTTTGCCAGCCACCAGAGGGCATCTAAAGTCTTTCCTCTAATGTGTTGCCTCCAATTTCTACTGAGATGACAGTTAAGCTTGGTTAAGTGGTTAAAAATAAATAAAAACAACTGGGGAAAATTGAGCTTATGGAATCCTAAAGTGAATGAACAGATGTTCAGCTGACTGCTGTGTTTGCATCTCTTCCCTATAAGCAGGTTGATGCCTGAGTGTATTTAACCACACTTTATGTGAGCTCAGTGGAGTTCTGTGAATGAGACATTGGACATTTGTCAATGTTTAAAATATATCACACAGTGTAAAATACAGCTAAGGAGTCATATTTCCATAAAATATATAATATTTGCTGTACAAACTGTAGTTTTCATTCTAGCAACAGTTCAGCAGACCCATGCAAAAACACCCATAGATTTATAATAAAAGCATATGCACTAAAATGTGTTGCCATCAGTATGATGCCTGATTGATGCCTTCTTTTATAAGATAAAATATATGATTTTAAAAGAGGCTGGATAGCTGGTCAGTCTGAGGGTGGCTTGTCCCAGGGACAAATAACTAGAATCCTTGACTTTTTAAAGTTTATATAGGGAGGGCAAAACATCAGAGTCATAAACTGGTCAATCTGAGCCTTCTGGAAGACATCTTTGTGCTGTTCCAAGACCTGTTGAGAGAAACTTTCTTAATGTATGCAGAAAAATGTTTTTCCCATTTAACCAACAAAAAAATAATGTATTACTAGATAAAATTACTAGCTTGATAATATAAAAAAGAAAGAAAAACATTGGGTGCATTTTATCATGAACTTATTGCTGTCTATTTACTCCTTGCATGTCTGTATATATGGGTAGCACAGTGGAGCAGTGGGTAGCATTGCTGCCTCACAGCTCCAAGGTCCTGGCTTCCTGTGAGGGCAGTGTTCACATGGATTTCCTCTGAGTTCTCCGGTTTCCTCCCACTGTTGAAAACATGCAAACATATAAAATTTTTCCTGTGCACCCTTAATTCTTGCACCTTGCATTCAGTTCCCCGCTACCACCTGGACTAAGATCAAGTGGTTATAGATAATGTATAAACAAATAAATACTTGAATGATAGAACAAATCAACAACTTCATATATGATTGCAGCATTCAAGTTGTAGCCATGCACACATTACCCAAATGTATCACACAAAATAATGAACCCCTCTTCAATGCATACAAATGCAATAGTACTACTGTAGAATACACTATACAATAATTAGCGTTTACTGTAATACTAAGTCATGTGATTACCAGTTTACTAGGTCTTACTTACTTTCTGTATTAATCCCAAAATGTTCTACAATCACTGTGAAATGTCTTTAAAGCAATCCAACTAAATCAGTTTAAAGGTTTTACAGTTACATGCCTTATATACAGATATTAACTGTTAAGCAAAAATGCTTACTTTCCTCTGCTAAGAAAATACTAAAGTCTAATCTACAGTGGGGCAAAAAAGTATTTAGTCAGCCACCAATTGTGCAAGTTCTCCCTCTTAAAAAGATGAGAGAGGCCTGTAATTTGCATCATAGGTATATCTCAACTATAAGAGAAAGAATAAGGAAAAAAATTCACATCGTAGGATCTTTAAAGAATTTATTTGCACATTATGGTGGACAATAAGTATTAAGTCACTTACAAACTTTTCTGGCTCTCACAGACCTGTAACTTCTTTACGAGGCATCTTATATCAGTACAAAAGACACCTGTCCACATCAGTCACACTCCAAACTCCACTACGGTCAAGAGCTGTCAAAGGACACCAGAAACTAAACTGTAGACCTGCACCAGGCTGGGAAGACTGAATCTGCAATAGGTAAGCAGCTTGGTGTAAAGAAATCAACGGTGGGAGCAATTATTAAAAAATGGAAGACATACAAGACCACTGATAATCTCCCTCGATCTGGGGCTCCACGCCAACCCATAGGCTCAAAATGATCCCAGAACCACACGAGGGGACCTAGTGAATGACCTGCATAATACTGTATATAAACTGTATAATATACTGTAAAATGATGCATTGTGGGATGCAGCAACAAAACACTGATTAACACTATCTGTAATAGCATATTTATTTATTTATATATTCATAAAAATAAATAAATACATAAATGTCGTTTGATTTCTATATTTTTTCTAAAAGTAGCAAATATACAGTACAATATATATGTCACTAACTGTACAGCAAACTAAAACTGAGGAACTTTTATTTTAAATTATTATTATTATTATTATTATTATTATTATTTGCTCTAAGGGCTTAAAAACAAAAGTGACGTTTCATATATCACCACAAGATGGCGACAGACACTTACTGTTCAGCACAAAGTTGACCAAAAAGAGAAGAAACGACAAATGTCTTGCCCTAACTGTGCAACTTAACACTTTAACTTTGTGGATCCACAATTATATACTTCAACTTGAGCTAAGAGGTTTTTTTGTCTGTAATTTATTTATTTATTTTTTTTTTTTTTGCTGGCTTTAGTGTTGGCTCCCCACTATTCTGATTTCCTCCCACTGGCCAATTACACAGCTGAACATGGACTAACCACAACCCTGCCTAGGATAAAGCAGTTACTTCAAATGAAAGAATGGTAGATATAATATTTGTTATAGGCAGGTATTTAATTTTTTTATATGATATACTGTATCCCGTGCACTGCAATGTATTCCACTCTACCTCGTGCCCAAAGTCTCCTGGGATAGGCTCCAGGCCCCTGTGACCCTGTACATGATAAAAGGTATGGAAAATGTATGAATAATGAACAAAAGCATATCATATAAATAATCAGAAATAAATTTAATTCATTTATTTTTTATTTACTAAGAGTGGGTGCACCAACCCGTATCACAGCTCACACGTTTTTTAATATTAACCAAGTTGATCAAATGAAGCCAAGGGCTATTAACATATTGTGAGTGAATCAATAGATGTATGTATGTGCACAAACATCACAGTAGTATTAGGCCTTTAATTTAATATGTGTTTAATCAATAATCCCAGAAGCTCACACAGGCATATGTGATTAAATAAGAATTATTTAGGTAACAGTGGGGGTTGATGATACAGAATATAATTTTCTTGCAGTCTATAGCAAATTTATGTATAGGTGTACATATTGTGTATCCTTTAAATAAGAAATGTGTTGTGATTTGATATGTTTTGCCATATTGCGAGTACATTTGCTGTCATTCAGCACTACATATTGAAATAGTTAATGTCCCCGAAAAATGTTCTGACCTTCTGCGTGTCAATTTACAAAGTGACATGATGATCCCGTTTAAGACAGTGTGTAGATGATGACCTCACTCAAGAGACAAGAGAGACATTTAGAATAATTAATGAAACTGTTGTCAGGATTTAGATTAGTGTACGATAAGCCGTCTTACAGCACACAAGTGTTTGTCACCACTAACACCTCTATCACAGAGGAATAATATGTCTAAGATTGTGGCACTGATTGAATAGTTTACTCATTTGCTAAAGCAGCTCAAACCACCTTCCAGACTTCTAAAGCAGAATTTGTCCAACAGCATTTGACATATTGGGAATGTCAAGAAAAACTCAGGGGGCCCGTAATGGTCTCACAGCTCCATTTCAAACGTGGTTAACCTTAAGGGTTATTTATCACTGCCGGGGTCATAGAGGGACAGCCAGTATTTACTACAGGATGTAGAGCCCCTCATCTGGGATAAGACAAAACAGGGTGAGGAGGAAATTGTCCAGCATTTTTGGACACAACTCTCTATCTCTGCTTTGCAGAATGACCACCATGAACCAGTGCTGGCGTTGGGCATTTCCTTTCCATCCTCCAACCTGATCATGTGCGCATAAATTAACAGGACATGATGTTGTAGATTAAGAGGATCAAGTGTTCAGGCAGTCCTACTCACCTTGCGCTATGCATGAGCTGATAAAGGACTTAAAACAAGTGTCTCGAGCCAGCCGGGGGAGCGTCCCCTCGCTTTCTTTCTTTCTTTCTTTTAGATTGGCCATCTTTTTCATCCCAGGCAACCATCTCCAGGAACAAAAGCAGACCCTTTAGATGCGAGTAAATGATGGAGAAAATGGGGAAGCTGGGGATATTCAGTCCCAATTCCATCATGGTTATAAATCTCCCCGAAATCAAAGCATGGCCCCCACCCGAGCCCCTCTGCAGCCTCTTTGTGGTGCTAATACACATTACAGTGCGGCTGGCTGCTCACTTTGACTGCCTTGGCGAAGAGACCTGGCCCAAGCTGCAGATGCACAACCCGGTGACGCCTTTGACCTCCGACCTCTGTGCTTAAATTGCTACTAGTTTGACTGACGGGGAGTCTATAGATACAGGAGTCTCTCCACTTACTTCCAGCTTCTCAGAAGCTTTCAGGCAAAAATATATCAGTACAAGTAAAGAGCTAAAAATGAGACAGAAGGCAAAGGATCTGTCAGGAATAAACTGCTACCAGAGTTTTTTTCCTCTCTCTCTCTATCTCTTCACAAAAGCACACATTCTAACAAAAACAATGACCATGTAATGCACCCTGTGAAGAGGCTTTTTCTGAACCTCTAAATAACCCATCTAACGCACTCCTGTCTCACTCCTCCCGCTTTTCTTTCCTGTGACCTCTTCCCCTTTTCGTTTAGTTTTCAAGTCAGGCAAGCCAGAGGAGCACAAAAGCTTCCACGCTCAGCTAAAGTGAGTAATCTTCATGGAGCTGATGTGTTTGCCCGCTCTAAACTTTCAAAGTGTAGGGAGTTGAGTATTCACAGTATACATAATGTTTTTTTTTTTCTTTACAAGGAGTTAAAATAACCAACACACAATCAGTTAGAAGGGGAACAACACTTTCTGAAATCCAATTGTTCATATACAGGTTTGATCATGTTCATGTTCAGGTGTACTTTATGCATTAAGGAAATAAGGCTTTTACCTTTGTTTTTGTTTTTTTTCCCACCCATAGTCATCGCCCCAATTCTTGGTACCCTGTCTCAAAATGATTACCATGCATGGAGACTCTTTAACACAACATTTTTAAGCTTTATATAGAAAACCCTGGTTTCACAATTTCACAATATTTTTTTTTTAATGTAATATCATTGTTAAAATAACTATTAGCCTAGATAAGTATTAAAATAATAATATCATTAAAATATTCAAATTTCACAATTCATTCCACCCCAACAATTAAGTGGACAACTTGGCGTTCTTGAGTTAGCATTTTTGATGTGCGAATTTTGTTAAGTCTAACCATTTTGGAGACTCTTTTTAATGAATCCGTACAATTTATCTCATTGTCTATACCTCGTAATTCTGTATACAGAGTCATGGGAGAGCCTGGAGCTTATCCCAGGAAACTTAGGGCACAAAGCATGATACACCCTGAACAGGGTGCCAATCCATTGCAAGGCACACACACATACATACACTCTATGGGCAATTTTTGGAACGCCAATTAGCCTAATCTGCATGTGTTTGGACTGTGGGAGGAAACCCGAGTACCTGGAGGAAACCAACCAAGCACAAGAAGAACATACAAACTCACAGACCCGAGGCGGGAATCGAACCTGGACCCTGGAGGTGCAAGGCGATAGTGCTAACCACCATGTCTGTGCATGTGGACTACGCTTTTCAAATCACGCTAATGGAATGTCTTTTTAGGTTGTAGTAAAAATGTGCAACTGCATATTCACTTGCACACAACAATAAAGTTTTTTGAGACTGTATTATCTTAAAAGAGCAATCAGATTTTTTTTATTGCTGAGATGTCATTTTAGCCCATTTTCTTAAAGTGTGCCAAAAAAATGATGAAGTTGACTGTAATAGGTGAGCTCAGTGACTCTAATCTCTAAGACTCTTACACTATTGCCTCTAATCCTTGACTTGCAGGCAGGAACATCTTCATTACCAAGTCTTAAGCCTCCATGCTTGTGTCTAATTACAGATCTCTTACCTCTTTCATTTTCCTTCACCGTATTCTTAGTGCAGGGCCAAATTTCAACCTCAGTGGTTGAAAAAGAATGATGCTTCCTATATTAGTGGTCTCCCAGATTTCTGGCTACACAAAACAAAAAAGGTTCATTTTGGGACACCATAATAAAGACTTTAGCGTTTTAATCCTTGTGTAGTGTTTACTTGTATATAAGTCGTTTACGCGTCATATGATTACACACATGCATAATTATATGCCAGTGTAAGGACAAGCAATACACGCTGTGCGGTAATTAGACTGTCAGTGGACAGAGTTCATGGCTCTGTGTCTGTATTCAGGGAGTGTTTTTATGTTCAGCCATCACCAGGTTAAGGCAGCTTAATTAGCTTCCTCACTAACAGACGTCTGATTAAACAGAGGAAAGCTAATAAAGGTCAATGCAGGTTCAGCTAGTTTAACCCTGCTGACCTCAGTGGGAGCCTTTGGTGTAGTAGTGGCTCTGTTTGTTTAGTCCTTGCTGGATCCTCCGTTTTAGTGAGTAATGAATGATCGGTGGCCCGATAGGTCTGATTCAGCCCGAGATAAATGAGAGCTTGCGTTACACCCGGCAAACATTTTTGCCCCAAGATGGATGGCAGCTTTGAAGAGTGTAGCTCATGTGTATCACTTGACGGAGCACAGACTTCAGGTAAACACTTATAGAAAGATACTTCCTCTAGGTATCCGCTGGAAGCGCAGCCAGACAGGCTCATCCCCCACTAGCACAACATTGCATTTGCTATTAGTGTCAGCTCTGCCTAGACAAATTGGGCGAGTCAGTATTAAACCTATCTCTCTATCTTCTGAGTATGTTTCCCATTGGATGAGCTATAAACAAGAAAGAGTTCACAGCCATCACAGTCTGATTGGATCTGATCTATCCATGGTGTTATCTCTCACAACCATCCCCCCACGTTCTCCGCCCGCAGGTTAATTGCCTTGCAGTAAGCTTCTGATCACTTCTGACTAAAAGCAGGAGTCTTATATCTGGTTCACTTCATTTTATCTCAAACATGATTTTCTTATATTATATATAAGTACATGGGCTGAGTACCTCAAATGCCCTGACAGTGCTTACCAAAAGACACTAAGAGAAAAATGCACACTGTAAAAGGCCTTTAGACAGATGTTACTGTCCTCCCAAGGTGTATTGTGTAACCAGTGTATTTAGACTGAGCTCTGTATCTCTGTAAATCTCTTAAAAGCTTTAGAATAAAAAAATATATGTTTGCAAATGGGGGAAAAGTTCCAAAGGTGAAAGGTGAATCATGACCGTATGGTCGATCTATAACTAAGAAACATCATAATGTAAAGGAGGATTTGCATCATTTCTCAGTTTGCTTCTCTACATCTGAATTTCCTTACATGCACTCAAGAGGCAGTTGTCAAGACAAATCCCAGAGCACTTTAACCTAAAGAGTCAGGATGATGCAACTCCCATGCTGTTAATGATAACTAACATCTTATTAGTGTTTTATGTTTATGTGTGGGTGTTTGACAGATTCACAGGCACTGATCTTCAGTTTAATAATGTCAATGTCTATTGCAGGGAAGTGTGAAATCGAGAAATGGATTAAAGGCTTGAATTTTAGATGGCGTTTTTAGATTATCTTTTTCTGCTAATAATTAAAAATTAAAATTCGCATTTTATTTGTCACACACACACACACTGTATGATTTGAAGTAAAAGGCTTACACAACCGCTGATGAGCGGATAAGAAAAATAAGGGTTTTCAATAAGATTATAAAGCATGAAATAAGAGAAACGTTTTTACAAATGAGAAATATATAAAAATATAGAAAAACTTTTGGCTGTAAAAATGAAAGAATCGCATTATGCACAAATAATAAAATAAAATCGAATTAAAGTGGAACCAAAACTATGAGCAAGGCAATGTGCAGAATAATGTGCAAAGTCAAAGTTCAAACCTCTGTTTTGCATAAACTGTGCGAATGTGCGTTAATATGTAATGTGTAATGTGCATTAATATAGTTGTAGTCCGTATACAGTCAGTTATACAATATAACTCGCACCTCAAGTTCAAAGGGAATCAGATATGAAAGCACTCCAAGTCCTGGGGCATAAACGAAGTATGTTCTGAGTTAAGTAATTTGGTGGATAAAAAAAAAAAAACAATAGATAAAGCGAGAATACTTGCTTATTTTTCTTGTACATCCTCGAAGACTGTCTGATGCATTCTCATTGGGTTTCAGCTATAAATAATAAAGAACACATCAAAGCCTGTTTTACTTGTGAGACTTTAAGTTCATACAACACATTCCATGTTTAAATAATCGCCTATTGAAATATACCTATTTAACTGCAGAGGTATTAACTCCTACCAGTCATGACAACAACTCCATGCCTCAACAAGACTTCATATTATAATGTTTTGCCAAGTCAATGCTACAAAGTTTGTGGTTTACCATGAAAAAATCTTTATGACACTTAATTTTCATTTTTACAACAAAACATGGCTTCGAGTAATAGCACGGAAAAGAGGTGAGGTTAGTAGTGTATGAAAGGGACTTGCCATTTAATTGACAGATTTAAATCTTGCACGCAGCGTGACACTTGTGAATCTTGCCTATGGCTAGATCAGGAATGATAACAGAAAGAAGACTGTGAGAAGCTATGTGCATTCATTGTGTAACAGGAAAATTACCTGGAATCTTAACGTCCCCAGCAGCTTAACATTGTCAGTGATTTAAGAAACGGGGAAATAACTATTATCTTTGTTCATAGGGTAAAAAGTGGCATGGCTAGGAAGGTTATTTAAAGATTTAAATGTAATTCTTATTTTGAAGCATTCTGAAAGAAAGAAAAAAGTCAGACCAACAGTGCCTGCTAATTAAAAAAAAGTTTCCATGTTTCTGGACCAGTTTAGGTTGACCTGAACCAGATGTAGTTATTATCAAGGGTCCTTTTGTTTTTTGTCCCTCATTGTTAATAAGAAGTTCAAAACCCATATGCAGTAGCCGCCATCAGCATCACCGTCAGAGTAAGTTAATAAAGCATTCGACCTTGAACCTGAGGTCATACTAAATAGCCGACAGCTGAGCATGAGATTTAACATGAGCTTCCTTCTCTTCCTCCACCAGACTCTTAGACAAAGCTTCAGCCTCCTTGCCTTGATTTATTGCTGTGTTGTGGTGTCACAATAGGCCACTTGTTATACATTCTGAAAAAGAAAGATGAATGTTTTTTGATCTTGACTTTAAAGGTTCCTCAGTTCTCGGGTTCTACATGCAACCTTTAGGGGTTCCTTCAGAAGCACAAAAAAACTAAACAATGGTAAAACTAAACAATTCTATAGTCCTTGGTCTTAATGTGAAAAGTGAACGACACTGGGAGTTTGGCCATTTTAAACCAAACAGTAACTGGTACCAAAACAAAACAGCTAACTTGGGTCTTTCATTTCTTTCATCAACCAATATCCTCAATATGCTTCATGGGGCTTCTCTTGCCATTTACACTAAATCTGTTGAAGTTTACCCATAGATGCCGGTGCTTTATGGATGGTGGGTCAGAAATAAATATTTCAGCTTATCTTCTCTTGGTGGTCCTTGGTTTAAAAAAAAAAAAAAAAACCTATTCATCCAAATCATTGGTGAAATATAATCTCTATTTGCTCACCAAGGTGCTATATTTAAGGGAACAGAGAAACTAGAAAAAAGAAAATAGCCAAGGCATCAAATTAATTTCTATTATCATTAGTCTAACTTTTTCTTTTGGTGTGCAGTAAATCAGACTTCCCCTAGGAGATCAAGGCAGAGCTTTCACACTCCACTGCTCTTCTGTCGCCTTGCACCCCCACTATCAGTCTGCGTGTTCCACCTGCAGGGTCAAAATGAGTTTCCTCCGGTCCAGGGTTCACACTTTTTTTTTTGTGGTGCACCAGCCATTCCTTTGGAGATAAGAGTCTCGAGGGAGACAAACAAACCCCAAAGTCCTCCTGTCATACGCTGGACTGAACAACAACAACAAAACGAAAAACACAGATAGATCATGGGTATGCGTTTGAAGATGTGGGTGGAGCCATGGGTAATTTTACTGGCTTTATCTATTCAATGTTTCTTTTTTTTTCATTATCATAGCAGTGCCATTCTGCTAGCAAAGCTCCTACACATTTGGCCTAGCTGGTGTTCCATAACAATAATGCGTCTTGCTAATGGTTGCCTGTATGAACACATACTCATTCTGTTTTCCATGCTTTGTGTTTTGGATCCCAGTCTGACAAAGTTTCTCGGAGAGCAGGTGGAACGACGACTCCAGTGACTTCTTGCGCAAGACTAACTCCTGTGAAGAAATTAGCGCCAGCACTGGGGATCCAAAATAGCACTGAAGCCTTTTAATGAACTCATTTTACCACTTTACTGAAAACTTTGCTGAATCATGTCTAGAACTTTTCCCAAGATCTATGGGGTTTCGCAGTGGTACAAATATTTGCTAACAAATCTCAGTGTTAGATCTTGTTAGATGCGTTTTGTTCCAAGGGCAGAAACTTTCCAAGAAATCAATCAGATTAGAAAAACCACCTCATAAAAATACATGTGCAGTACGTCCATAGCACATGCTGATTCTACAAAAGTCAAAGCTCAAGCAAATGCACCATTTTCATAGAGCACAAGTATAGATTCACTAAAATAAACTGGAGCTTCTAAGAAAACGTATAGTTTCGAGACAGGATATATAACAATGCTTACACGACTTAGCAAACAATACTCTGTTTTTTTCACAGAAAAGCAGCATGGTTAGTGGAGACGTACAGTACTGTATCACCAACAAGCAGCTCCAGCTCCCCTGTGGTGGTCCTGCCTTGTTAAGTCCACTCCTACCACTGCTGTGGTTTTGTGGTTTCTGTGTTTTTTTTTTCTGGTTGCTTACTAACAATACACCGGCTACAGACTTCTCTCTTTCTCAGTCATTTGGCATTCTCTCTTGCTCTTTTTTTTTTTGGCATAAAGACTTATTTTGTGCGAGCCAAATTTTCATCCTGCTTGAGCTCAGACCCCACATAGTGTGCTATACAGTTTGCTCCAGAATAATGCTTATGTGGTGTCTGCAAGCTTCTAGTTGGCAGGCGATGTGAACTCTTGAGCACTTGTTGGAGATCAGATCTCGTTGGAGATGCTCCAACGCTTAAGCATATCATTTTATTTAAATGTAGCCAATGGATGGTTAACACTGAACTCCAAAAACTTTTTACAAAGTGGGAAAGAACAATTTCCTTCAAAGCATTCTATTTAAATCGGTATTGACAGTTTAATAACACAACTCTCTCGTTCCTGTGATCTGCTGTTATGATATCCGGTACATAACAAGTGATCATGTTATACAGTATGTGGTTGCGCTGCGATATATCTCAGACGTAATTCTGCCTTCAAAATAAACTTTCTCTGCAAAGCTAAACTCTTTTAACTATTTGGAATTGTAACACATTCGATAGATCCTGAGTGAAAAGTAAGACCTGAACTGAGAGGCAGTGCGCTGCTTTTATGCTTGGGTGAAAATCGTGTTCAGAACTGAAATCTTGTTCTTTTTATCTGCATGTGGATTGAGTAAGAGGTGGCATGGCTTTGATCTTGAAGCATTTATCATTTGTTTTTGTTAGTATGCAACCTTTACAGCAGTCCTGCTTGCCTCAGTCTGCCATTCTGCACAGAATCGTGCTGTACTGGCGGTGTTCGTTTACTGCAGCGGGGGGAAAAAAGAATGAGAAGCAGATTACTCCCAGTAAACATACATGTCTCAAGCCTCCAGGCCACGTGCGGCTTCCTCTCATTGGATTCGTGACTGCGTGGAATCACTAAATGAATGCGTCAACAATTAAAATTTAAATCATGTTTTTATTCATCGTATCATATATATTTGGGTTATGCAGCATGTGTTGGATTTGATGCGGACTCGGAGACTGTAAACAAAAGCATTCGCTTTCCCCAAGCGCTGTCTGGCTTTCGTAAAGCTTCATTTTATGCTCATGAACAGATACTCATCAAACTCCTGAAAAGGGCAAAAATTTACATTTTATACAGTGTAGAACAACGTTTCAGCATTGTGTTGTAACTGCAGAAAGCATCTCTCCTGATTTATACAGGGACACTTGATACACTGGTTGGTAGACATGTGTGGAGTTTTTTTCTTTCTTTCTGGGGGTATCTGAAATCTTAATTTCTAAAATGGTGAGGAGTTGTAGAAAGCATCAACATCAGAAGAATCAGAAGCCTTAAGGTTTATTTTGGCAATGATGTGATTAGAAAAACCAGGAAAACGATGAATGTTCAAATATCCTTTTGTAAAAACACGTACTTGCAATGTGCTATTAATCAGCAATTATGAAAATGTTAGAAATCTGGAGCTCTACGGATGAAATCCTGAAACTTGTGTGTTATTACAACGTGGCACCAGGCGAAAGAATGTGCTGTAGGAGATGTGGGAAGTGCTGAAGGAGACGCACTTTCGTCTCGCTTATTTTTCATTTGTCAGTTATAACACTGGCTTGACAAGCATAGAAAATAAATTGAGACCAGAGGTCTGCATGCTCATGTTTCTTCGGTTTAAAAAGTGGATAATAAATCCATTGTCATGTTCTCTGTTCTACTGCCTACTATGAGGCATTGAATCTGTTCCTCATTGAGCCTTTGATATTTGATAGGAAGTTTTTCAGCGACAGTACTAGTCTGGTCTGTATAAAATGTAAAGAAATGGGCAGGCTTGGGGGTGGTACTGCCCTTCCAGGCCATCGCCCAAAGGGTACACATGTAAGGCTATTACAGGCAGTGCAGTAATGAGTACTGCATTAATCGAACAATACTCCAGATCGTTTCTCTCAGTTCATTTTAAATATGGAAAAGGATGACCCAGGGGAAGATCATGGCGAGCCGTAAGGACACTGATCTGAGCTGGATGTGTGTGCTGAGAGAAATGCGCTGTTCCCCTGTGAATGTAAGACTGGAGCCAGCCACCCATGAGCTTTTGTATCCAGCGTCAATGAAGGCTTGGCCCTGGATCGAGCGTTTTGAATAGCTGTGGTGGGTTCTAAAGAAGAGAGACAACAGCCCTTAGAGTTTGTTGTGGAAGGTTTCTCCCTTCAAACCAGCAATCACTGTCTCATCGTTTATTACTTTTAGCGTCGTGGCATCTATTTTACCACTGTCATGAATTTACATTCTTTACTATAGTTTATTTGCAATATCTTCCTAAAATTATATTATTAAAAACAGAAAATAGGAAAGAATATTACTTGATGTGCGTTTTATAATGATGTCAGATTATTTGTGTTCGTTAGATTTGTTTCAGTAATGTTTGGATAGGTCAGGTATTTTTATTGCAATTTATTATTTATTATAAACACTAACATAGTGAGTAATATCAGAATCACAGTCACACTAACATCTGTAAGCTCATGTACTGTATGTGGAAGAGGATATTTGTTATGCACATTCAAAGGAAAGGATGCATTTGGCTGGCTACACCGCTAAAAAGTTTGAACACCCCTTCTAATTCCCTTATTAATTTATTTCGGTCAGGGAACAATACAGATTTCAGAACTTTGAAATAATACATATTGATTCAGGTAATTCAGTAACAACAACAATAGTTGGAATAGTTCTTGCAAGAACAGTATTGTCAAGTGCATTTGCAAACCTGGCTCTCATGAAAACCATCCCAGGAAAGCAAGGCCAAAACTTACCTCTGCTGCAGAGGAGAAGTTCGTTTAGAGTCACCAGCCTCAAATTTAAGCCATCATGTAGGCTTTACAGATCACAAGTAATTAGCAGACACTTCTCAATATCAACTGTTCACAGGAGATCATTGCATATGTTGGATGCCTTCAGCACTATTTTACAATGAAGAAAGAAATAAAAATCAGGAAAGACCCATGAATAAGAAGGTGTGTTTAAACTTTTGACTGGTATATTGAAGGAAGCATGTGCTAGCCTTTATCCTCTCTGACTGGTAACCAGCGAGAGCTGACCTGTGGGTGGGAATGGGCAGGGGACCAATTGGGAAGACAGTAAGACAATTTCATTATGCCAGTCATTTACTGGCTTTTTAATAGTTTGTTCATCTGAAAAAATATATTTTTTAAGAATAATTCTGTAAGATTTACAGTAACAATGACATGAATGGTATATAATAAGACCTGCAGTAACGAAGCAGTATGTGCTTCCTAGAAGGAAACACTTGTCTCATTGGATTAATTCCAACACCCCCCTTTGCTGGCATCATAGAAACCATTCACACTTGTTGCTTTATTGAGAGAGCTGCTCCATTCACTAAGAGGTTCTCTGTAATGGGCCATTGAATTATTTATGAAGACTTAAACAAGTTGTGGCACACAAGAGTACTACTCAAACAAGCCACTGTCTTTTACTTTGTCTGGTCCAGGATTCAATCATCAAACTTTTTAGACAAGTTGGTTAACATGAGTTAACATGAATTCATCTTTCACAGCCTTGATGTAATTGATATAGATATGTGCTTTTTAGAACACTTGCTAACATGCATATATAATTTGCAACTGATGAGACATGTGAATATTTCTAGTAAGATTTTATATGCATTGTAAAACATTTCATTTCCTTAAATGCATATTGTTTTATTAGTCACTGGCATGACAGGATGATTGAAACACAGACACTTGCTACTACACTAAAATCTACTTTTTGAAAAATTAGAAGAGCCAGCATTGGAATTCTCATTAAAGATCTATATGAATTTTATGTTGTTGTTGTTGGGATTTTTTGGAGTTTCATAGCCATAAGTATAATTGTGTGTGTTCATGAATTGGTGGTGGGTGTTCATGTAATAAATAAATAGCAGAGTAACAGAGAACAATTCTACAGTATGGCATGTTGTGTATGAAGCCAAGTTGTTTAGCCCGCTAAACAGAAATGGTGCTGGAGGGCTCATTCATCCGTCTGACAGCACAAGTGGATACAAGACTTCAAAGGGAGTTTGGTGGAGGGGCAAGGTCTAAAATAATTATAGGAGCATTCAGAGGGGCTTAGATGTGGCTTGAAGCCGGCCAGGCTTGGCTTGGGCTGGCTGGATGCACACACAGGCTTATGCTCATTACAACTCACTGCTGTGGGCTGGAGAAGGGTTTCTCCAGGACAGACAGTGGAATTGGAACCAAGTTGTGAAATGTAAACTGGCTATAAAGCATGATTTAGAATTTGTTTGCATGCATGCATGGGTGAGAGTTTTTATATATTTATAAAATATATATAATATATAATATAGTATACCTGTATATTGCTCACTTTTATTGTTTTATTGTCAATGATAAACTACCATGTTGTTCTTTCTACTGCATTTTATTTATTTATTTATTTTTTAAAATTACAGTACCAGGGGGAATTATTTTCTGTCTTTCACTTCATGCTAGGTTAAAAACAAGGTGATAAATGGTGATAAATCTTTGGTGGAGAAGCCTCGCTCCTGGGATACTCTTTGGCACATTTTCACATTTTCACATTTTGAAAGCTGTCAGTACAGATTTGCTATTTTGCTGACTGTTACTCAGAGTGTCAGAGAAATTCATTAGAAAAAAGCAAGCAAAAAAAAAAGGAGGTGACAGAGAAGCAGGAAACCATGGAAATGCTGGGAATCCGGCAAGGCTGGCGTGTGACGAATCCGAACTTCAGACCTATTTGCTATGGATCAGAGAATTATGGGCTGTAAAAAATGGGTCTTCAGTTGCTACCAAAATTAGAAAAGTGTGCCTTGTGACCAGAAGCTACTGTAGGTGCTTGAAAATGACTCACTTGTGTACGATCTAACTGCCTCACCAGGAAGCCATTAAATTTTGACCATGAGCGGATTTCAAATGCAAATGGGAATATGTTTTTGGGAGAACAGTGTAAACAGTGAGACATTCTAGTAGCATGCTGTGCAAGATTTCCTGCAGCACTTTGCTACATGGACACCTGATGCTAAGAAACAAAACAATTAGAAATGGCAAACGTCCAGTTGACATTCTAGTGGACTGGTGGCAGAATTGGATGAGCCGACTGGGGGGAAAAATAATAAATGTTGAATAAAGAAGAGTTTGTGGAAGAGTTGTCTTGGGAAATATGCTGTTCTGGCATTCCTTTAATTTCTGTTAACTTTCATGAGCGTGAGTAACGATGCAATTAATTGCAAACCACATTAAATCCCTGCAAGTTTCAAAACTGTCTATGTGTTAAGTGTTGCAATATCTCCCAGGAGACATAAACATTATTACTGCAGCCAAGTGCTTTATCCCTCTATCTCTCTCTTTTCTATAACTACAGACCATAATATAAAACCACCTATTTTGTCTGTAACTTCAAAGGAAAGAAAAAATTCAATAGCTCTGCTTTCCTGACATTTCTTCCTATCAATTACTTTCACCTTATTCTAATAGCCTGTTAGAGTAAGTATTGCTACTGTATAAGTATATCTAATGTGGTAAATATTAGCTGCTGTCACTATTGCCTTTTTGCCTGATTGACTATGGGATTCCTAGCGTAGATATCGTTTTAACATATCTGTTTAAATCATGACTTTAGGCTGTAAAATTTTAGTAGTGTTTAGCAAATAAATCTTACAAATCTAATAACAAATTCAAAACGTTTTTTTTGGGGGGGGGGGGGGGGAGTGGAACAGAGCTCAGGGACAGACACCATACTTAGACCTTAAAGAAAGCAAGGCGGAGAAGATGACAGGCCCTACAAAGATCACATTCTTATCAGTGAGAGATATTCTTCACTTTACTATCCAGTACTTCTGAAAAGTGGAAAGCCTTGATTATATCGTTTACACGGAAAGGTTCTGAAAGCAAAAGGTCATGGCACACTTAGGGCATAGACAGTGAGGTGACAGGGACACACTGCAGACTTCCTCAAAGTGGCCTCTAGACCCGGCGATCGGATTATGCACTACAAAGGAAATAGGGCATTTGTATCGATCAAGGGAAAAAATGTATGACTAGGCGGAAAATGTCGAGACAGTCATCAGGGACTGTCCCCATGAAATTAATAGGGAAATCTACCAAACCATTTTATACCAACAAGAGGATAAAATTCCCATCTGACATCAGAGCGTGGTGGTACTTTTATACGGCTTATAAGGATGACTATTATGTGAGAGTGAGTAGAGTTCAATTATTTGTGTCTATTGAAACAATAATCACTGTTCCCTAAAAAAAGAAGAAAAAAAAAAACTTTTAACACGCATCAGCAACATGCTTAATGGTTGTAAAAAGCGAAATAGTTGAGGCTTTTAAACTTGGATTACAGGATGTGCTGACTGCCATGTGTAAGGGCCACTAATCCTATTTGGGATGTTCATCACCCCTTTGCATGAGCGTTCTTAAGAAACAGAGCTTACTTACAATAAGGGAACATAGGATCTTTTAATACACACACTTGTTTATTCAATGAAATAATCATTAATATAATATAGATTAGTTCCACTGGCTGCAGCAATAGTTAGTATGATGTAGATTAGTCCTATTTCCTGAATGTGTGCAGGATAAATGTGTTGTTAATAAGTTTATAACAATTTTATTTTTGCCCCGCTGGAAAGAAAAGCATGTGAAATGTCATGTTTAATTATCACATTGATTATTACACCGATCACACTGATTGTCATAACTGTATCTTATTCAACCATTTCGGTTTTAATAAAGTGCAGACTTTGATCATGCATTCACTCTCCACCTTATTAGAAAATTCTGTATCCCTATGAAACACATTCATAAAAGTTTCCAATCAGTCAGTCGTTTGGCAGCACATTGGATACAATCGTCCAGATTCTGGGCAAGAGGTTCAATTAATACTCACTTCAACCATCAACAAGTGATGTCAGTCTTTTTAATATGTCATGGTTGTTGGTACCAGATGGGCTGGTTGGAGTATTTCAGAAACTGCTGATCTCCTGGGACATTCAAGTGCAAGAGTGTTACAACATCATTTAAATCCAAGTCTCCCAAACTTTTTGGTCATTATGCAAGTCTTCACCACCCTACGTCCAGATTTATAACACAGGACAACTGTAAGATAAAAAAAAAAAAAAAATTATATTGGTGACATACTTACAGTGGTAGAGGTGAAAGTGTTCTCTTAAAGAAATTACAATCATGATAATAAGAATAATTTGACGTTTTATTTAATGAAATTTCTTTACAACAATAAATATTTAGCATGAAGTCCTTCATTCCCTCGAAAACCTCCTGGAAGACGTCTGGATCACTGTGGTGCCACTTACTCAATCAATGCATGCTTGATTGCTTTCTGAGGATTGTTGAACAGACATTTAATACAGAAGTTCTCAAGTCACCGGAGAATTTCAGAGTTCTAACCATTTCTGTGCAGAGTTGGATACCCTGGCTTCAGAAAGTAAAAGTTTCCCACATATGTGTTCCATCCAGTAACTAACCCAGCTGAGTCTTATTAGCACAACTCTTCACCCAGATAGGCTTGAACTAATTTGTGACATCACCTGCTTTGTGCACAGGAAAAATTATGATACATTGCATGCAATTTTGTCGTAATGTTTTTTAACCATCACTGTGCATGTTACATCGTTGACAAAACACAAAGGGATATTTCTTGCACCAAAATACCGAAATGTGCATTTTTTTTGCACATTTGCAGTACAGACGAGCTCTACAGAGGGTTGTGCGATCAGCTGAGCGCACCATCCGCACAGAGCTCCCTGACCTGCACGCAATCTACAGCAGGCGGTGCTGGACCAAGGCCAGGAAGATCGTGAAGGACCTCAGCCACCCCAGCAATGGACTGTTCTCTCTGTTGAGGTCAGGAAAGCGATTCCGCTCCCTGAAGGCCAACACAGAGAGACTGAGGAGGAGCTTCTTCCCGCAGGCAATACGGTCTCTCAATCGCAATCACACCACCACACAGTACTGACCCGCACATATGGTTTTTACACACACACTGGACATTCTAGACATTTGTTTGCACTAGTGGCCACTGCACAACTACACTCCGTGGTCATCAAATCACTCCATCACAAGTCACTTTAAATAAATCACTTTAAGCATATTTGCACTGCATAAGTCACTTTTAATATGTGGATTGCACAACCATGGACATTACTGCTGGACATTAAACTTTTATTACCATTTATTCGGCTGCTCTTATTGTTTTACATTTTTTTCATATATTTTCCATATATTTTCTATATTGTGTATTTTTGTGTACAGTTATTTTATTTTTAACTTTTATTTGTATATTTTTATTTTATTCTTCCCTAGTTAAACTTACCCTTTATTTTATTTTTCATATTTATTTCCAATTCATATGCTTTTATTCTTAGGTCACAAGCAGTTGTCTAAGCATTTCACTGCATATCGTACTGTGTATGATTGTGTATGTGACAAATAAAATTTGAACTTGAATGTGGTGAAAAAATGTTTATTGTGATCGGAAAAAAACATTGGGGCAGTGGTCACTCAAACAGTTTAATAGTGGAAGGTTGGTGGTTCAAGGCCCAGTGCCACCAAACTGCCACTGTTGAGTCCTTGAGCAAAGTCCTTAACGTTATCTGCTCCAGGAGTGTTGTATCCTGCCTGACCCTGTGTCCTGACCCCAGCTTCCTAACAAGGGTATGAAAAAAATAGAAAAACATGTGGTACATGTGACAAATAAATGAATCATCTTAATAAGTCTGGAGGGACCTACAGGTATGCTGAATTTACCATACCTGGTATACTTGGTGTCATCACCAGCAATTAAGCTATAGTCATAAACTGGCTTAATGGAAAAGAAAATGCTCTTGACTTTAATCAGTTTGACCCTTCTTACCAGGACCACCAGGACCAATCACCACGAAACTCCAGCACCAAAGGGTTATCTGCTTCCTAAGATTAGGCCGTGTCAAGTACAGTTGAAAGCCCAAGGCAAATGAACCAGAGGCATTTGTCTAATTGATGACTGAAGTTCTTGTTCTACACATCAGTACTGTGTAAATATTATGACTGGAAGAGATCATAGAAATTCATGAAGTGATTAATGAGTGAAGTGACTTTTTTATTATTTTTTTTAACACAAGCTGTTTTATTTCATTCACATACAGTATGTGCCAAATCAATCAAATAATTATGAAATGCAGCCAATAGAAATTCTTTAAGATTCTAAGGGCAGAAGGCACAGTAGACTGGATTGCTAGTCGTATTTGGACTTATTATGAAAAAGGCAATGTGACAAATATATAGTTTCTCCATGTACCCCATAACCTTTCCCACATTTCCTACATTCTTATTCAATAATCACCCCAGCTTAGCACAGTATACCTGGAGCTATTATACTTTGTGCTCAAGAGGCTTACAGGAGATCACATGGGTTTTAGTGTCTAACTTCATTACAAGGCTTTGAGGTTTACAGCCACCATTTACTAAAGATATCCAGGGATTCATACACACATACCTGACCAAACAGAAGCCAACTGCATGCAATGTGAAATGAGTTTTTCATACATGACCATCCCCAAAAGAAATGACACAATGACAGCCTGTTGTTTCTAATCCCTAATCACTGAACATGGTTTTCTAGCTTCTTCTCCCTTTTCCCTGTGAGCTTTACTATAAGATGAGAGTGTTGTGAATTGCCAGGTGTTAACTCACTGTGTCTCACAACCTGGAGACAGCTGAAGCTTTGCACACAACAGCCCGAGGATATCTACACAAACAACAACAACAATGTCCCAGCTGGGCGCTTAGCAATTAACACGCACACACACACACATGCATGCACACACACACACACAAACACACACACACGCACGCACCACTGTACATTGCTGTAATTATTAATTTATGTCACACCTAAGACTAACTTTAATTCCAACCTCAGTAATCACATTTATCTAATTATCTACAGTATGTCTGGTTTTTTTTTTGTTTGTTTGATCAACCATGTACTGGTTAGTGAGACAGATAAAAATGTTAATGATGTGATATAAAAAGCAAAATGTTTTATTGGGCTATCAGAGTTTATTTTCTTTTTCAGATGTGAAATAAGCAATCACTTTTAAATAAGACTTATAGTAGCAAATGTCATGATTAAGGAACGAGACAGACCTCACTGGTCAAACCAAGCACATTTTACACACCCACTGGCACAAACTCTCAAAAGCTAAAGCCTTCTGGCCCATCTATGCCAGTTTTAGTCTTGTCGTAAATTGAATTTCTTAGGTAGAAGCTGCAGCAGGAATTAGATGTCATTCTTTAAAACATTTCCCTGGAAGATGACAAGCTTTATCTGATATGACAGAAATGAGGATGGGTTCCCTGTTGAGTCAAGGTTTCTTCCTGACATCTCAGGGAGTTTTTAGTTGCCACCGTCACCCTCGGCTTGCTCACCATTTTCCTAGTTTTTTTTTTGGATTCTGTAAAGATGTTTTTTGTGACAATGACCATTTTTAAAAGCGCTATAAAAATCAACTAAATTGAATTGAAGACCACAATGCATCCTCCAAAAATTTTATGCAGCTCAGTGGGTTCAGTTAAAACTCAGAAACAACTGTGCAGTACTTATGCTCATTAGCTAGATGACTTCATGGAATACATGATGGAGCTCGACTGTAGTCACATACAGTACAGTACTCAGCAGCAGCCTGACAGGAGCCTGAGTGGAGTAATACATTTGCCTCAGTCCAAAACTATAACACAGGACAGAACTCTGTCTCCATTTTGTGACAGAGCATTCTGGCTGTTAATGGCATGAAAAAATCTGGACGACACATTTTGGTAAAATAGATTTATTTTCTCATTGCAGAAGAATACTGTATCATAAAGTATTCATAGTATCAATCTCCTGACAGGCATTTTGTTTCAATTTGAAAAGAAAAAAGCAACAACATTTGAATACCACAATAAATAGAGTATTCGGTTTGAACAACTTACTCTGGAAAGCCATAAGAAGAGAAAATGTCATTTCCTTAATAGGGTTGAATAAAACTCAACCAAATATACATAACCTGTTTATAAAAATATTTGTCCGAAGAAACTCTGTTCTTTTCTTGCTGTGCCTAAAAATGTAACTTATGACTTAAACCAAGCAGATGATGTTGTAGATCTTTACATCTTAGTGTTTCTCTGTTATTTAACATAAACTATTGGAAATACAGTGTGTTATGAAATAGCAAGATCAGTGTTATGCTATTATGAATTGAATCCATGTCCTCTGATCTCCCTGAATCAAGCACTTTATATTTGTGACAAACATGGCTTAATCAGCATTTCAGTTTATTTATTCGTTTTGTTTAGTTCCGAAGTCCAGTTCTGAGGTCATCCAAATAGGTCTGATGATCCTGCCGTGCTCTGCCAAAGAATCTGGGAGTATTTGTCCTCCCTATCCTGTTCTTCAACAAAATACCGAG